>NW_005187659.1:373199-374667 GCF_000239375.1 Pundamilia nyererei | reverse complement strand
AGACCGTACAATGGTCAAAACAACACACAACAAAACGATAGTTTAAAATAATTACTACAAGTCACTACTGCTAAGGTTTGTTTTGAAAGCTACTGAACCATGTAACCAAAAAGAAATATGTTTTTCACAAGTCCACATAGAGTCATGAAAACTTAAAAGGGGAGTATTTCATGAAACATGATCTTATTATTAGTTTTAGCTTTTGCAGTTACCATCACTAATAACATTCCAGTATCAAAACTGATCACACCATCAAGACACTAAAAGTTAAAAACCTAATTTTTATTCCTAACAATTCAATGAAATAGTTTTTCCCATACACACAGAGTTCTTGCAGAGCATCATCATTACTCACTGCACAGTGAAAAGAGGAGGATGAGAATGCTCAGCATCCTGACAGGCAGCATGCTTGGACAGCATGCAGAAGGAATGAGGTGAATGGAGCAGTGTTTCAGGAGCATCCAGAGACTATCCAGCTTCAGGACCTGGGTTAAATGAACGTCAGCTCGATGCAGATCCTACTTATGATGACCGACTAAAAGTTTCACAGGCAGAAAAAAAGACTAGAGAGGAAATTTAACGCCCTTGTGTACAGGAAACTCTGTGAAGCCCAAAATACAAAACCACATCTGCAGCCAGCCCTTTGTGGAGTAACGGTTGCTTATAGGTTGTCCTCCTCCCATATTTTATGTAATTTTTTAATGTAGTCTTTCACAAAGTGTTTTTTGTTTCTCTCCCCTGGTTTTTCGTCCAAATGGGAGTGAAAAATTATGCAATTTAAAAAAAACAAATGTTGAGCAATACAAATTATTTTAGGAAGTTGCACGACCGACAGCAGATTTCTCAAGTTAGTCAATATTAGTCATCATCCGGTTATTCATTTCATGCACATGTCACAGACTAGGTTAATTTTAAAATATTCTTTTTATTAAACGTAGAGTTACAAATAGAGTTTGTTTTATTCTTTCTGCACATATGTGAAGATCATCCACATCATGTCTTTCCTTTGCACATGTCCATAAGATAAGCTTGTTATTTGGGTTTGATCATCATGCAAACCCGTTTAAGGGAGTACGATCCTCCATGGAACTCTGCCCAGTAAACACCATCCTGGTACCGGCTTCGATAGTGTCCACCACGATACCACACACCATTCAGATTGGAGTGGGCACACATGTGATACCACCAGCCTCCCTTCTGATAATGAGCACAGTTACCTGATGACACAACAGAAGAAAATGAAGATGTTAAAAGGGAAATGTCACTATGTAACAGATAGCAATCAGGTAGGACCAGGGGAAGAGCAGACCGCCATAGCTGTCTTTGTCTCGATCCAAAGTGGTAAAGGCCTTGTTGCTGTGCCAGGAGAGGGAGTCCCCTGCATTGCCGTGATACAGTCCCAACCGCAGTCGATACCAGTCGCTCTCTGGTTCCACATAGAAGCTGTCATACTCAGCAAACACCTGCC
>NW_005187659.1:371479-372737 GCF_000239375.1 Pundamilia nyererei | reverse complement strand
TCATGTTTCATTTCTGTTGCATCCAGTTCGGAAGAGTTTGAGTTTCATTTGTTTAGTTAAGATCACTGCTCACTCACTTATTATAAAGCTGGTATTTACTCACTAATTTTATTAGACGAATGTAAAGATGCAAAGTTCTTCTCTTTTAAGCCTGAGAGACAGTGAGACTTCATTTATTTCAAAATGATCCCAGACATTTTATCTAGAGTTTTTCATTTTGGCTTTAAAGTTTTGCAGCTGTTACTGATTTTAATTCGATGATATTCTTTATGTGCATTTTTTTTAAAACAACATAGGTTTTAAGTGATTTTTAAGTGGAAGTAAATTTGTATTTGTAACACTCTTAGGTTCACGATGAAATACTTGATTGTGTTAAATTAAATTGCTAGTTTCAGACTTATACCTTATACTGTTCCCAGTCTCTAAAGAAGTTGATTGACCCATCTTGTCTCCTCTGGATGACCGTCCACCCTCCCTGAGCTTGACTCTGTTCACACCAGGCCTGCAGGAGTCGGTTGGAACTCTGCGGCCGGAGCAAATAGATCCCACTGGTAGTTTCACCTGATTCCAACACATGCTGACAGTCCCGCCATGGCCCTGAGTGAAGGGAAAATACAAGCAAGGTGACTAATAAAAGCAACATGCAATTATAGTGATGTAATATTACAACATATAACATTTTTTAGTATTAAGTACGAACATGGAAGATATCTTTAAAGGTCTTTTATGGCTTTAAAAAAAATATAGGACACTGGAAAACACAACAGGAAGCTTCTAACAGAGGGTTTTGAAATTCAGTTTGGACATCAGGAAAATCACAGATCTTATTATTTCTCTTCCAGCACATATTCAGTGTCTCATGCCACACTGGTAAGATAGATACAGGAATGTGCACAAACAACAATGTATACAAAGAAGAGAGACTCCCACACCAAGTGATAAGCCCTAATGGTCTTTCATGACTTGAACTCTCTCTCTCTTTCTCATTACACACTGGAGGAAGTGTTGAGTCACACAGATGTTTCATCCTTTTGGGTTCTGCAGCTCATATTCTCTGGTTTGTAATTGCAAGTTCAAAAGGGAAGAGTTATAAAAAGTTCAAAAACTGTTCTGTGCATGTCTTCATTAGAAAGTGTTTTGTGCTGTGACAAGAGCTGCTGTTTTCAGAAGCTGAGGTTCCCAGGGTGGACAGATAATAGCAGGTCACTGACTCCAACAGCCACTAGTGCTTATCTAAGCAGTTAAATAAATCTGACAG
>NW_005187659.1:367237-371154 GCF_000239375.1 Pundamilia nyererei | reverse complement strand
CAGCCACTAGTGCTTATCTAAGCAGTTAAATAAATCTGACAGGAGATAGACATATATATAAACACCAAATAACTCTAATCAGGTGCTACTATAAACCATGTTTTCAACTCCATCTTTGAAGAAGCCGAGATATTGTTCAAAATGTAAATAAAACAACAGAAGATTTGTCAAGATGCATAAAGTAAGTGCTTTCTACGATGACAGAGCGCTCAACCATCAAGCTTCATTGATACAGTCACACACACACACATTCACTACTGCATTACACGCAGGAAGGTTCACTTCCTTTCTGGGCCTAGCTAATTTCAGTGAAAACAGAAATTGTGTTTGATATGGGTGTTGCACCCTCGACACAGAAGAAGAGAGGAACCATCTGGTTTGTTATCAGTGCATGGTTAAAAGACCGCTATCTGTCATAGCATGGGTGACTTGCATATCTGTGGAGGCACAATTAATGCTGGGAAAACCTTTTTTAGACCTACAGCAGTTGGTCTCATCAATTCCCAAATATGGCGTTGTTAACAAAAGGAGAGGTGTAATGTGGGGTAAACATGACCCTGTGCCAACATAAACATTTTTCCCACATTTGATGTGTTTTCTTTGAACTATATTCAGTAGAATTCATGTTTAATATTGTGTTGAAGTGAAGAATTACTCCGAGTTTTATTTACATCTAACACAGCATTCAAACTTTTTGGAAACAAGCTTGAATATTGACCTACCTGGAGTTTTTGTGACAGGAAAGCTAAAGAAGGAAGGGTCTGTAGGACTGCTGGTGGTAGTGGGGGGATGGAAAGGACCTCCCCCTGTTTGAGCTTGCTCTAATGGGAGAGCACTTTGGTCCCGTTGAACATCATTGGTCATTTGGTTGGTTTCAGAACTGTAATTCAGATGCACATTTGACTGGCTTTTGGGTGGTTCAGTAACGACCTGTTCAGACAAAAAAAAAAAAAAAAACAATCCAAAAAATATTCTGAGTCCTTTTTTATAAATCTTGTATAAATAGGCAGATGTAAGATTTGTTTTTTTGCCCCTACTTGAGGGGACTGGGCAGAGTCCCTGCACTGGCACTTCTTCTCCAAACGGGCAATAAACTGGCTGTGTGAACTCATCATAGAGGTGAGGGCTCCATATTTCTTCTCCAGCTCCCTGTAATCCCTGGACACCTGCAGTGCCTGAGATGTCCAACCATTCACAGTATAAGGATACATTTGACAATGATGAGTATAACATCTAGTTCCGCCGCTCTAGACTCACCTGTGCTGTCGCATTTAGCAGAAGGTTCTCCACCTTTTGCTGCTCCAAGGCCTGATCTTTCTTGTTTATAACTTCATGTAGCAGCTGAGCATAGAGCTGGCTGATGCGAGAATTCATACTGCTGCTCTCTTTGCGCAAGGCCCTTACTTCAATGGCAAGGGCCCCTTCCTGCTCCAGTTGGCTTCTTAGCTTCTCTAGTAGTTCCTGCTGTCGTTTGAGCTCTGCCCATAAGGCTGACACTTCTGAATGGTTGGTAGGAGCAGGCTGCGTGTTCAGACACAGCGCCCCAGTCAATTTCTGCTGAGGCACTATGAAGGTGTAAGAGCACCGGCCTGTTTTTGTTTCTGAAGAACGTGATGAACCTTTGTTGTCATCCTGGGATCCCTCCTTCTGTCCGCCAACTTCTGGCACGTTCACACAAAGTGTAAGAAAAAGAGGCAGAACTACTGTCAGTGCCTTCTCCATGAATCTGTAACAATCCTGAGGACACACAAAAAGCAATAGTTTCTCATCAGGTAATTAGCACTTTAATACACAGACATACACTTTGCATGTTAGTAAATAAGTATCTGGTGAATCTTGACTTTTCACCAGATGTTTCCTTACAAAGACAGAGTATGCGCATTTTCTTGAGTTTAGCAGGTCAACACAGAAGGGACAAAGGTCAACACAAACCAGTCAGAATCAACACTTCTCCATCTCAGGGTCAACAGTACAGTAAGCTCCACACCCAGATACAACAGCTATGGTCAACACCGTAACCAAGCCAAACAGACCAACACAGATGTACAGCTCTTCCACAAAACAACAACATGAGACTCATCGCATTGTGTTATGTAGCTTTCTCAGTTGCTGTGGGTAAGAATGAGACAATTTCTTCTGTCAGAGATGATAAAAAAAACATGCACCATAATGATTTAACTATGTGAAGATTAATGTAGCCATAAACAGTGCATGTGTATTCAAGTCTACCTGAAAGTAGATATAATTAAACATTGTGACCATGCATAACTTACTGTGCCAGCTGGTTAGACAGTTTTTGGTGTTTTTGTTGCAGCTCCCAGGACAAAATCGCAGAAAAGTAGACATCAAATGTTAAGACATAAACAGTGATATCAAAAAAAAATCTTCCTCTAAATCAAAAGCTGTTAATGATCTTAATAAAATGTTGAACTAAAACTGATGGCAGAAAACAAAAAGACTGATAACTACACAACTGCTGCTTTGTCTCTAGAGTTTCTGTCTCAGGCAGACAACTAATTACAAACTCCTGCCTCCCAGAACTGGTTGTTTAGCTGGGTGCAGGAATCTAGGGTGTCTCCTCCCTCTGTCATTAACCCACAACCCTGCTGTCAACTCTATCCTGCTGTAGCACCTTATCAGTGTGGCATGATTATTTTTGAAATACATTGCCTCTTTTTTCTGATGCACATTTGGCTTGTTTTCTGTGGCCTAATTTTATGAAAGCATAAAAAAGACCACTGCAGCATTAGGGCCTTATATTGGGACTCATATTCTCTAGTGTGACTTCAACAAACAGACAGTGCTGGGAATGTAGTGAAGTGATAGTAATGATACCAGTCTAGGAAAAGACTGTTGGCTCTTTATGCCACAAAGACTAGAATAAAGGCTGCACCTGTACTTCAGCCTTCTTTGTGACTGCAGTGGCGCTTCAAAAATGGTTGTATCCTGTATGTAAAGGTTTCGTCCTGTATGTAACCATGCTTATTCAGTGAGTCTGTTTTGTTGCCAAGACGGTGACTCTCAAATTAAAAGTGGATTGGTCTGCTGCTCTAAATGCCATTACAGCTCTTTATACTGCTGCAGGTGCTTGTTCGGGAAATTCTGGGTCCCATCACATTCTGTGAAAAGTAAAGCTTCACACTCATCAGCTTTTTATGATTTTCATAAATTAACCCACTAGACTGAGTGATGCTGGAGGACCAATATATATGTATATATGTATGTATGTATGTATGTATGTATGTATGTATACATACATACATACATACATACATACATACATACATACATACATATATATTGGTCCTCCAGCATCACTCAGTCTAGTGGGTTAATTGCAGCAGATTATGCACTTTGTTATAATAATAATAAGTTGTGATGGTCTGAGTTGCCTTTTACATGACAGCAGTGGCTCTGAGATAGTTCTTTGCTACTGCATCATCTTTATGGGAAAATCTGCAATACTGAAAAACAGTAAAGATAGTCACAGTCACACAGTGCTGAGGTCAAAGTGTGAACAGAAACCACACCTAAAACGCTGTCTCTATTTCTACTTTCAGATCAGCTTACAGTATTGCACTGGGTCACACCCAAGCTCTGATCACACTTTTTTTTCATTATGGTTTTCTCTATACTGCCAAAACAAATAAACACTTTTTTTCTTATGTCAGAGAGACAAAGACTTTACGCTCTCATTAACGTCATGATGCTACATTTAGAGTATTGGTTTTCTATCAAAAATTGTATAATTAAACTGTTGAACTTCAAATAAGCCAGTGTTTGCCTATAGAATGAATGTAATGAATATAGCCGTTTTCTTTGTGTGTGTGTGTGTGTGTGTGTGTGTGTGTGTGTGTGTGTGTGTGTGTGTGTGTGTGTGTGTGTGTGTGTGTGTGTGTGTGCGTGTTTGAGTTTGA
>NW_005187659.1:361910-367029 GCF_000239375.1 Pundamilia nyererei | reverse complement strand
AGGTTTCCCCAAATCTTATAAACAGTATATTTGCATAATGACTGAAACCAACAACTGAAGTTTCCCCACTTCAGTTGTTTGGGGAAACCTGCAGTCAGCTGAGACTGAAGAAGTCACTTGGATGAGTGACGAAACGTTTCTCCCACAAAACGCTACGTCCAGATGAACAGAATCAACTTTTGGAGATGTATATTGAATTGATCTTAATTAGAATATGTTACTTGTGTTACTTTATTTTTCTTTTATTATTATTCCAAAATTCATAGAAAGGGAGGGGGTTAATTACCATCTTTCAAAGAGATGCAGCCGTCTCAGCTGTCTACGGCCATCCAGCGGTTACTATAATGAACTGCAACTGGAAAAAACAAAGTAGCGTACACCGGCTAGGAACTATCGAAGACACGAGAAATACGGACTTATTAGCCTGTGACACACACTAGAAAAGCAGAGTAGAGCCATGTGGATGGCGTCACGTTAACTTCAGTTTGGACTAACTTGGTTAATATCGTCAAAAAATGAGCTGGATCGTTCTTGGTAGCTTAAGTATAGTATAGCGAGTTTTTGTGAGTGTGTTTTTGTTCCCATTACAATCTTGCGCTCTGTTTCGAGCTGAATTATGGGGAAATCAAAGGTAAGTACCGGCCTGTGCTAAAAGATTAGCCGATGTGGATTGAAATGCTGCTATTAAAGAGGCTATTTAATCATTGTTAGTTTGCGAAAAACCAAACTGTTACTTTTATTAAATGGAAACCCTGTTGGGTTGTAGTTAGCGATGCGTATGAAAATGTGTGTAGTTTGTAAAGCTAGTTGTGTCGTGAGACCCTTTCACGTTAGCCTTCTTTTCACTAAACTTAAAGCTAAACGTGAGACCAGCAACAGTCAGTAATTGACCCCTTTACCAATATGTGTTTATCGCCCTCAACAGACCCGGAATCAGAAGAAAGACCGATTACAGGCCAACCATGAGGCCGAGGAGACTTACTCGGCTGTGCCCCACACTTTGGTGTTTCACCGGGGCCAGGTTGGAAAAAACGTGGGTCAGCTCATTATCGATATCCGGAAAGTCATGGAGCCCTACACCGCAGTCTCTCTCAAGGTCCCTTCTTTGAGTTCTTTAGGCAACTATTGTATTGATTTATTCATATTTTATTTCTGCAGACTGTGCGTGAAATCGTTTTACTTTTTTACCCAAAAAAAAAACAGGTTAGGAAGAAGAATGTGCTCAAAGACTTTGTTGCGATAGCAGGACCACTGGGAGTGACGCACTTCAACATCTTCAGCAAAACGCCCACCAGTATCAACATGGTAAGATGACCTTAGCGTATTGATTGACTGAGGCCTATAATTTACCTCTAAATGTGCTTGGTGTCAGAGCTAAAGTAGTTAAGTCATTTGAAAATAGCGAAATATTAGACCTTTTTTAATTTTTGCATTTTATATTGTTTATATTAGCAAGCACCTGGCTTCCTGTCACATCAAGTTGAGAATCCTTATATTAGACTGTAAACAAATGCATTTGCAACTGTATGTCAAATCTGTGCCTCTGTTATAAATCTAATCAAATATTCTTCTTACAGAGAGTTGCTCGTCTTCCCAAAGGTCCCATGCTTCATTTCCAGGTCACCAAGGTAAATAATTTAAACTGTGCATGCAAAATAAAACTAAATCAAATGAGTCATGGGTTCATGACATTTTAAAATGTGATTAATAAATGTTTTTCAAAGTAAACGCACTGATGTGCCCAAACTACCAAAGTTGCGATTTCTTTCTTGATCGTTCTATTCCTTACTTTTACAAAGTTGTTTTTTTGTTTTGTTTTTTTTCCAGTACTGTCTTATCAAAGATGTCGTTTCATCTCTGAAGAAGCACAGGATGCACGAGGAGCAGTTCAAGTATCATCCGCTGCTCATCCTTAATAACTTTGGACAAGATGGCATGCATATCAAACTTATGGCCACCATGTTCCAAAACATGTTTCCTTCCATAAATGTGCACAAGGTGGGTTTTACCACTAAAGCTACTGCAATATTTTTTCCTTGGGTGACTCGAGGTTTAAAACCTCATTGATATGATGAAAGTATAGTCTTCTGAGTTTATGTGAAGATTTATCAAAAGTAAACGCTTTCTGATCTCTCTGTTGATCCATTCAGCTTTGTGATTGCCTAACCTTGACTTCCACTCAAGAGAAATGTTTCGTTCTGTTTCTTGTGTTTTAGATAAGCCTCAACACCATCAAGAGGTGTGTCCTGTTAAGCTACAATTCCGAATCAGAGGAAATTGAATTCCGGCATTAGTAAGTAAAAATTGGCTATTCTTTATCATTTTAAGTTGCTTATAAACATCAGGTCACAACGCTTTTGAATCTATACATCTGCGCACACATCACAGATGATGCGCTGTTAAGGAACGTACACGAAACTAGTTCCAGTTACTTAAACCTACATTCAACAACAATCCTGTGAAATTTGGGCTCAGATGATGACAGACCTTGACTTGACTGTTCAGTGATCTATGTCCAAAGTAAACGCACTGATGAGCCCCCACAGGATAAAAACATTTGTTTGGTTTTTTTTACTCTGTTTACTGATTATACATTGAAATTGACCAATATGTTGTTCCCACCCTGCAGCAGCCTCAAGGTTGTCCCTGTGGGAGTGAGCCGTGGAGTCAAGAAGCTGATGCAGGAGAGGTTCCCTGATATGAACAAGTTTGAGGATATCAGTGAGCTGCTGATG
The DNA here is from genome assembly GCF_000239375.1 of Pundamilia nyererei. Taxonomy (NCBI): domain Eukaryota; kingdom Metazoa; phylum Chordata; class Actinopteri; order Cichliformes; family Cichlidae; genus Pundamilia; species Pundamilia nyererei. The sequence continues at coordinate 364,294 of NW_005187659.1, read as the reverse complement.
AAGTAAGGTTCTTTTTCAGGTACAATTGCTGTAGCCTCGAGGATTAAAAGGGGCTCGGATTTGTAGCCGTTGGTGAGCTGGAGTTTTGTCTAATGAAATGTTCTTTGTAACCATTCTCAGGGGGGCAAACCTCTCAGAAAGTGAAGCTGAGCAAGATGAGGAGCACAACGTTACCGAACTTCCACAGGTCTACTCTGGAAGAGGCAACATGGCGTCCCAGCAGAGTGCCGTCCGCTTGACCGAAGTGCGTACGCGCACAAAGTTGATTTATTTTTTTATTTTTTTTTCCCTAAATAGTGTTTGAGTGGTGCTGAAAATTTCATTGTGCTGTTCTCAGATTGGTCCTCGCATGACTCTGCGGTTAATGAAGATTCAAGAAGGGATGGGCGAGGGGAACGTCATATATCACTCCATGAGTAAGCGCATCCTTTTCGTAATTTTTTTTCTTTAGCATATGCAGGAGTGTACATGATGAAAAAAACTGTATGAATTCTATGATTTCTCTCTAAAAAAAAAAAAGTAAACGCTTACTGATACACCCTGAACTTGCAGAATTTTATTTATCGTTTGGAAGCTGGCAAAAACTGTTCTTAACCAGGAATTATTTGTACAATCCTTGTAGTCTCCAAGACGGAGGAAGAAATCCAGGAGATCCTGAAGAGGAAGGAGGCAAAGATAAAAGAGAAGGAGGAACGCCGGAAAAAGCAGGAGCAGAACATCGCTCAGAAGACAGAGAAAAAAGAAGAGCACAGGTAATTTGGCTTTCAAATGTTTTGACTTTCCTTTTTTTGTATCCATTTTTTGATGCGGTTTATGACAAACTGTGTCTCCATTTCTTTCTCACAGGAAAAAGAGCCTGGAAGGCATTAAGAAGAAACGTGCCGAAGCTGAAGAGGACAGTGAGGTGGAGGATCCAGGGGCTCAGGATGGTCAGGGAGCTGATGCTGAGTCTGATGACGAGGCAGAGTACTACAGACAGGCCGTAGGAGAGGAGCCAGACGAAGGTGACTGTAGCTAATTTACGTAACACTCTTAGTTCACTGGGGTCTTTTTAAGTATTAACAGATGTTTTCCATGTAGGCATGTTTCCGAGTGGAAAGAAGAAGAGGAGGAGTTCAGAAAAATCTCATGGACCTGCCAAGAGGAGGAAGTTGTCCCCTGGTCAATCTTTAAAAGACAGAGGTTCCAAATCACCAGGAGGACAGCATAGAAACCAAACAGGGAAAAAACAACAGAAAGAAGGATGGAAGAAATCCAGGGATGGGGAAAAATCATTTGGGAAGAAAATGAAGCCTACAGGAAAGGCTTTTGGAGCAAAGAGAGCTGGAGAGCAGGATAGATTTGGTGGGAAAAGGAGAAATGGGGACAGACCATTCAAGTCTAAAAGTCAGAAAGGCAAAATGGGCTTTAATAAGAGTGCAGGAGGAAGAAAGCAAGGCTTCAAACAGAGGAAGGGAAAAGGCTGACCTTCAGTACTTCCTTTTAAACTGGACTTGGAGAAATTTTCTGTTTCCAACAGGAAACGTGGAAAAGTTATTTAACTGGTGAATGCTTTATCTGCAAGTGACGCCTGTGAGAGTTTCCTGTTAGCATTTATATTTGTCACCAGAAAACCGACCTCTTTCTGTTATGCAAAGATCTTTGAATTTCAAACTGTATTTGTTCTGTAAATAAATTGACTCCCAGTTTGTCTCTTTTTAATCGATCTTTTGTTTTACAAAAGTTTAAGTAACTGCAAAGAGATACAAAGTTGGAAGAAAGCAGCCAGCAACTATTAGTATCTCTTCCTGAGTTGCTGTCCAAGCATGATGTCATGGAAACACTGTTACAGATGAGGGAAAGCTAAATGAAAAATAACCGCATTACATGAGCACCTTTTGATACCAGTTTAAAATGAAATGAAATATTAAGACTTTTAAAGAAAAGTTCGTATGTCACCTATTGTTTTTGACACATTCTTGAAAGCAAAATATGTTGATCTTTCTGAAAATAAAGTATCTGAGAAAAAGATGTTTAAGTATGATAAATGAAGATTCAAGTGTTTAAGGATCATAAAAATGAACTTGACCTTTAATAGTCCTTTTTACTATATTTAATAACTGCTATGACACATTTTCTAAGCTTTCATGTACAGTTCTGAACATTTGACACCTACAAATATTGATGTGAAATCCAGAGTTGCATTGAGGATAAGAAAAAGGGAAGTAGTATATTGCCAATCATAGCCAAACAAGTAATAATAAGCAAAGCAGCTCCTTCAGTGCATGTTGGCCCAGCACCACAAAAGGACGATGTTGGCTAGTTTTTTAAAATTCCTGGTCAGCAATTGACTTTTTGTTTTTACTCTATGTGATATGGAATAGATTACATTTGTTATAATGTGT
>NW_005187659.1:354327-361809 GCF_000239375.1 Pundamilia nyererei | reverse complement strand
AATCTGTCCTGTGACTATTACAGATGCTTGACGTTGGCGTCGTGCTTTTCCTTCTTCTAGTTGTGAAATAAAGACAAAGGGTATGAGGAAGTTGCTTCTATGCTCATGCGTGCGTTCCGCTTCTCGCTCACTTCTATCACCGACAGAGATAAGAATGGTACTTGAGAAGTGTTTCATATTTTTCCTATCTATCACGCAGGACTTAACTTTCAAGTCATAACGCACTATTCGTCACCCTTTCGGTAAGAGAAAAAAAGAATTCATTACTAAATATAATCTCTGTTTTAGCTGTAACACTTTTAAACTTTTAGATAGTGAAAAGCGGTTTCTATAAATAGCTTCAATAACTTCCTTTTCTACAAAAATATAAATTTGTGCCAGACTAATTGTTGTTTTATTAGATAATGAAATTTAATGCATTAATATGCTTTTATTTGCAGGGCTTGGACAGTTCTAACAGTGTACCTAAAAGCAAATTAAAAGCATGCTGTCTAACTTCTCTAAATGTGAGAAGTTTCAAACAGGCGCCCTGCCTGTGGTGTATGGAGTTGAGTTTGTCGTGGCTCTGGCTGGAAATCTGTTCGCCCTGTGGCTGCTGGTCGTCAAAGAGAGAAGAAACTGGCACACCGGTGTTGTTCTGTCATGCAACTTAGCCATCAGCGACCTGCTGTACGTCCTCACCCTGCCGTTGTTAATCGTCTACTACTCAAAGGACAAGCACTGGATGTTCGGCGACGCTGTGTGCAAGCTGGAAAAGTTTCTTTTCACATGCAACTTATATGTGAGCATCTTCTTCATCATGGCGATAAGCGTGAATCGATGCGTGGCCCTCGCTTGTCCATTTTTCACCCGCTCCTATATAACGCCTGGCCACGCCAAGGTCACCAGTATAGTCATATGGGTCATCGTTGGAGTCATTTCCAGTCCGGTGTTGAAATTTGCATCTGTTTGCTCAGATGGGTCTAATAACAAAATTCAGTGCGTGTCCTTCTGCAACAAGACTGAACACCCTCACTATGTTTACAAATTTTTCCTCTCTATGTTTGGGTGTCTGTTTCCCTTCCTGGTTACTTTCACTTCTTACTGTGTGGTGATTTGGGTAGTTTGGAAAAATGTTAACATAACCCCTCTTGAGAAACGCAAAGTCGCCCTGTTAGTCGCATCAGTGCTTGTGCTGTATGCCATTTCTTTCGTGCCTTATCATTTCTTTCAGATTTATCACTTGCATCTAAGATTATTGCATCCGGAAAACACTGTCTGTTGGATCTATGATATGTACCAAGTGTCAAAGGGACTGGCAACTGTGAACATGTGTATCCATCCGGTCCTTTACATGGCTGTGTTTGACAGTATGAGAGTAGCGTGTTGTGGAAAAAGCTCAGAAGACAACATCGGGGGGTGATGAGCTGTTGCTCTTGTTGTGGTTTTTGTGTACAGTCTAACACATGCAATGCAATGCATATAGCACTTGCTTGGCTTTCTTGTAGCTATCTTATTTCAAAGTGTTACTAGTCTCTATTATGAGTTTTCTAAAACACTTTCATTGTGTTTCTTTTGGTTAATTTCCTGTTGGCCTAGTTCAGCAATAAAAATTATACTGAATCAGTTATTTCTTTTCATTTTGTTTGCAAGGAGCCAGCCTTTCTTATATTTTTAAGTGCTCCTGAGCAATAGTTCTCTATGGTTTCACAAATTTTCAGTCCAGTCATTGCATCTGATCACATCACCTGAAAAACGTTTTGTTTTTGTGTTTGTTTGTTTGTTTAACCATTTTATACTGACATATGAATCATTCAAGCATTAACAAAGTCCTCTATGGCAAAGGATGAACCCGAGTTGTGTCTACAAATAACAGACAACATAGCAAAGAACCAATTTTTAAATGTATCTTTTAATTTTTTGTTGCTAGCAGCTTGTCAGAAAAATATTTTAACTTATTCAAAGTACTTTAGTTGAATCTATGAAAATTCCCAAAGATAAATAAAATATTTTTTGCATCAACAACATGATTCCCAACGGGATATTAGTCAAGTGCAGTGTGTCCTTCAAAAAATCTAAGGAAACTGAACAAGTGCAGAACAAAAGAAGAAGTGATGGGTCTGAAAAAATCAAGCTGTGTATGGCAAATGATCAGTCCTGACACAGGGCCTGAGATATGCATCTGGCCCTTGAGCAGATCTAACATTTCTTTGACCTATGCATCTCAGAATTTTCGGTTGTCTGCAGGAGAGACTGCACCCAATTGGACAAGAAACCAACTTCTTTTAAAATGCTTTACTACAATTGACAACATGTTAAATCAAGTCAACATGCCAGCTTCTAAAGTTGACCGACCATCATCTACAGACATCTACCACTTGAGTGAGACAGGCTGCAGTGGTGCAACCTCTGTCCAAAGGATTTGTAAAGGTGCAATCTCCAGAAATACCTTATGTTCCTTGACTTGAATGCAGACCAACAGTGCTTTGCAAAATACTGCTAGAAATAAAGGTTTTCTAATGCCCCAAAATTTGCTCTTGAATGTGCTTCTTTTCCACTATCAAACATGTGAGGAAGGTTTGAAAGAATCCAGAATATTATTTAATTTTCACTAATCTAGTTTTGTGTAGTACAAATCCCTTTAAAAATGTAGTTGGTCGAATTGAAAAATAAAAATCGTTGTTATTGTTGCTCTTAAAAAAACTTTTTAAATGAAATTTCACGTTCATGTAAATTGCATGTTCGTGTCTTTGTTTGTTTGTTTGTTTGTTTTTAAACCCCTAAGATCTCAGATATTGCTTTCTGTTAAAAACTTAATTTTACATTTGCGTAGAATTTTCCAGATTATTATCAACCCCGATGTTTAATTTGGTTCGGTTTTAGACAATGAGTTCTGCGCTCTTATTTTGAAGCAAAAAAAGGGATTACGCTATACTTTTATTGTGAAGTGGTAGGAAGTGCGTACAGTAGCGACGCCGCTCGACTCATACTGCTCCGGTCCTAAAGTGAAGCTAGCAGTAAGGATGCCGTCGAGTGAATACGACGAGTAAGTTCTGTTTGTTTCATTTCATACTGTGAAGTCTTTATTGAGCTCAAAATAACGTTGCATTTTCGCATCTGTCTTTCAGCTCCAAGCCCAGCTGGGCTGATCAAGTTGAGGAGGAAGGAGATGAAGGTAAAGAGCCTATTATCAGCTTTAGCTAATGCTAACACATCTGCTGTAGTCCAGTGACTCAAGAAGGAGGCCGGCTAGGCGGTTTCCACTTCCACGTGGTTGTTAGGCGTAAACGTAGAGCTAAAAATGTGTTTACCTGAGACATTTGGGTTGTCTAATTATGCAAAAGCTGGAGTGATATATTCGTGTGACTGACATGGATGGACGATTTATTGATGAAAAGAGTTACCGATATATGCTGAGGCCTGTAACAGTGACGTAAGCAGGGTCTCTCAGTACTAACATGAGTGCAGCTATCAGCTAGCAGGCTACGCTAGCAACACAGCTGTGTTAGAAGTAGGGTTTCAGCGCCACGGGTAATCAAAAGTCAATAAGTGTCTTATTGCAAATAAGAACACCCGAGTGTGAAATCCAATTCAGAACTGGATATTTGATCAAAAGATGAGCCTTGATGGTGCTTTCATTGAGAGTTTGATTGAATACGTGGGAAGCGAAGCTCTTCAGAAACGGGGCGTGAAAAACAATCGTTTTTCTAGCAGTTTCAAGGACTAAACTGAATGTTTTCTTCACAGGCACACTGCCATCCCCCAAGGAGACCATCAAAGGAAATATTAAAACTGTCACGGAATATAAAATAGATGATGATGGAAAGAAGTACAAGGTAATAAAACGTTTATTATGTCGTTTTTACAAGACTCATTATACAAAGTCTTATCTTCATTATATTTAAATGGTTAAAAATGCATCTATCATTGCATTTGTAGACCAATAGAGTTATAAGAATGGATGCAGTGATTGCATTACTTTTGTTAAGGAGATATGGATACTGTCTGTAGTGCTGTAGGACAAGTAGTTTTTTCTCCCACTCATTGATCCTTTGCTAAGCATGGGTGTCGCCCATGTAGTAATTGCAGTCTAAAACAGGGCTCTGGAGGAGCATGAAAAAAATGGCTGCACAAAAAAGTGCAGGAAAAACGGTTGTTACTGATATAACTGCAGTTCTGTAACGGAGTGTGATAAGGTTTATCATCGATTGTGTAAGGTTATCAGGCTTTAGTCTGTGGTGTCCATGGTCAACCCTGGGCTGCACCTCTGAAACCCTGTGGCACATGATGGGTTGTACAATTTATTTTGAGCATTAGAACTTCATAAGCTATGAGTAATATATGTTAAAAAGCAATTACAGGCACATTTAAAACGTAGATACAGAGTAAAACCCATTCTTGTTTTCCATCTACTAGATTCTAAATTTACAAACTTCTCAATTGACATGTTATAAAGCAAAGTTACAGATGTAGTCATTAAATGGTTATTAATATTTCAATTCAATTCAATTTTATTTATATAGCGCCAAATCACAACATAAGTCGCCTCAATATTTCTTTTATTGATACCAGATGCCCTCTAGAGGTCATAGTTTCATCTGAAAGCTTTGAGTAAGACTGCATTTTTTTCAAGATTTGTATAGATTTTATTAGAGGCGCATTAGTTCAGGGTGGCTGCGGTAAAGCAGGTCATCTACTAACTGGAAGGTTGGTTGTTCGGTTCCTTGCTGCTCCAGTCTGCATGCCAAACTATACAGACACTGAACCTGATGCTTTTATTGAAGTGTTAATGTTAGATAGAAACCAAGGTAGAAAAAATGCTTTTGTTAATTGGTGAATGAGACATGTTGCATAAAGCCTGAATAGAGTAGATGACTGCTAGATGAGAACCAGTCCTTTTAACATAACCTTCATAAATATTTGCACTTGCTGTATACAAAGGAACTTGTTTGTAATATTATTAATTAATATTAATATTGATTTATTTGTTGTTGATTTTGTTTGTTTGTCCTCTAGATTGTGCGAACCTTTAAGATTGAGACAAGGAAAGCCTCAAAAGCTGTTGCCAGAAGAAAGGTCTGTCTTTAAATTAAATAAAAGTAAACCTTTTTCCACTTTATCCATGAACAAAATAGTAAACTCTGTGTCAAACATTATCCTGCACTCATTTTAGAACTGGAAGAAATTTGGTAACTCTGAGTATGATGCACCAGGTCCTAATGTTGCCACCACTACCGTCAGTGATGATGTCTTCATGACTTTCATCTCCAGCAAAGAGGTGAGAGTCTTGTTTCTTTTGTGTTACTGCTTTTGGTTACTGTTCTAATTATAAAAAAAAGTTAACTATGGTGTAGCTTTGCATCTTTACTTGATGTATCTTTTTCATTTTGTAGGACTTAAATGCCCAAGACCAAGATGAAGATCCGATGAACAAACTGAAAGGACAGAAGATCGTGTCTTGTCGTATTTGCAAAGGTGATCACTGGACTACACGCTGTCCGTACAAGGACACCCTGGGCCCAATGCAGAAGGAGCTGGCTGAACAGCTCGGGCTTTCTACTGGAGACAAGGAGAAGCCTGCTGGTTCAGGTATCATGAACATACCATTCAGATGTCAGATGTTCTGTTGCGGTTTGGTGTTCCTAAAGTTATCATGACTAATGTTGCATGCTTTTCCTTTCACCAGCGGAGCCAGAGCCTGCACAGCCTGCACAGAGCAAGACCGGGAAGTATGTTCCTCCGAGCCTGAGGGATGGAGGCACCAGAAGAGGGGAGTCCATGCAGCCTAACCGCAGAGGTGGGTGCACATTGTCTGCTTATACTATTCACACCCGTTATTCTTTGAGAAATTGCCATAGGCATTATAAAACATGGATGTAACTTCCAGGTCAGAAAAATGAAGCCAGTGCAGCAATGCAGCCATCTGGTGGCTTTCTATTGTGTTGCCACCAGATGGCGATAGAAATGCAGGGTTTCAAAAAGACTTCCAGTCCTATAGAAGTTTAGAGGGAAAGGCTTTCTTAGTTTATGGGCTCTCACTTATTTTTTTTCACTTTTTTGGAAGTCTTAGTAATGCTATGTTTCAAAAAGGAAGATGAAATTGCATGCTCAATGGCTAATGAGTTGTCAGTCAAAGGACATTGCACTGAGCTTGCAGTGTTACAGTCACACCCAGCCTCCCAAATTGCGTCCAGTTTTTGCAACCGAGATGGCAACAGTGGAAATGCTAAACTTCAGGGCTTCAAAACAGATCTTTAGAAACCAGTGGATGGTGTAATGGTAGTGGTATTATGGTTGATAATGCCTGCACAGCCTCAAGTATTGTTCAATAGAAGCACTGTTTGTTTTTGACAGCTGATGACAATGCTACCATTCGTGTCACCAACCTGTCTGAGGACACCCGTGAGACAGACCTGCAGGAGCTCTTCAGACCATTTGGCTCAATCTCAAGGATCTATTTGGCCAAGGACAAGAACACGGGACAGTCGAAGGTCAGTTATAAAGCGAACATTTGATTTAATAAAGTGTCAGCAACAATTTCTTAACAAACCTCTTTCCAAGACGGTGTAGCTGATAAATTGACTACAGTGTTTAGTTTTCTGTTCGTAAGAAAATACACAAACATGTTGTCCGTCAAGTGTTCCAGTGAAAGTGAAAATTGAGTGCTTGACTTTATTATTGTCGTTTTTGTATATATATTTTTTAAGTATCAGCTGCTGAGTGTGGGTGCGTTTTCTTTTCCTTTTTTAAAAAACTGTTGACATTGAACTGAAACTGAGCATGGTTCAGTAATCTCATCCTGTTTCCAACAGGGATTTGCCTTTATCAGTTTCCACCGTCGGGAGGATGCAGCAAGAGCCATCGCAGGAGTGTCAGGATTTGGATATGATCATCTTATTCTCAATGTTGAATGGGCCAAGTAAGTTCAGTCTGTCAGTTTTGTCAATGTACTTGTCATAATGTTGTATAATCTTGTCGCTGACTAAATTTCACTCTCTTTGCAGACCGTCAAACAACTGAGGAATTCAGTGTAAATCCCAGGAAGATTCCATATTTTATTGTCATGGTAAAATATGGCTGTTACCGTAATAAAGAGAGTAGTTGTAAATGTCTTTGTCATTATTTCTTTTCTTTAATGCATTTTCTGTCTAGGCTTTTATCCTGATTTAAACCTTTTTGTCTTCGATGTCAGACAAACACTACATTGATTTTCTTGATTTGGAGACGTAAACAGAAAAGAGGAATGAAGTTCATCACAAAATCATAATTGGCAAAAGTGTTAGCTGGCTTTACAAGACCTAAACGATTAGACAGATGAATTTTGACCATCATGACACTTATTATCAACTTTATTTTTGATTTAATGTGTGCACACTTGTAAAACTGGATTTCAGATCAAAAATAAATTGACAAAAGACAACATGTGGCAAGTGAGCAATGCTGCAAAAAGTTACTAATCTTGTTTTCAGGAGATTATATCTAAAAACTGTAGCGTGCATTAGT
>NW_005187659.1:351513-353320 GCF_000239375.1 Pundamilia nyererei | reverse complement strand
CAGATCTCAGCTCCATCATCATCTCTATGAGCAGTCAGAGTGAGGACAGATGACTTACTGACTGGAGATAGAATAGACTCATTAAATATCTGAGAAGACAAGATCTTATTTCCTTTGTGCCAAAGCACAGAGAGATTTCTTGCTGGTGCAACATTAACAATGTCACACTGTATGGCAAACTTGTGGCCTTCCACCACTGCACTTAAATTCTTCAGAGACACACTGTCTGGCATTTCTGAAATAAAAAAAAAATCAAATGAATTAATTTTACCCAGTTATTAAGTACTAATGACTTACTTGAAAAGTGTGAGACAAAGTTAAGGCTACTCACTATAAACAGTGACCGGTAACACTTTTGTACACTGATCACCATCACGGGAATTCGCATAACACATTGGCTCCATCTTCCATTCTGGCACAGAGTCAATTTTAAAGGGAAGAGAAGTGACACCCTCAGTAAGGTCCACTCCTCCATATGGAGACTCCCATCCCATTCCATTGGTCTGGTTAGATAGTGAGGTGCAGTTTGCTGATAAGGAGTCTCCAAACCTTACCACAACACTAGGAGGGCTTATTTCTAACGGACAGGAAGTGCTCACAGGCTTTCCTAAAACGATACAGGAAAGCTTAAGTTAGGCGTATCATCAAATAGTAAAGAAAAATACTATCAAATGTGCATATGCTGGTAGTGTTTCACTGTGAACCGTGGCTAACAGACCTGGAGCAGCACAATTTACAGTTGGAAAAGCCTTGATGAGGATACTCAATGTCCAAAGTGATGAATAAAGCCACACTAAATTATATAACTAACATTATCTGGGATCACTGTTGCAGACTCTTCAAGATTTGTTTCAGTTTGAGATCTCCCATCCACCCACTAAACTTGGTGAGGTTACTGCTAATAATTGAATGATTGAATTTACTTCAGTTTCAATGGGCACTCTCTATAGAAAATCTCTGACAAATACTAACAAGAGTAGTAGCTTTACAAGTCTTATTCAGGTTGTAGTGGGTTCACTAGATGTTCTTTGGGCTTTGGGAAGGCCACTCTAGAAGCTTATGAGACATTTTCAAACAATTGTCGATTCCAAGATCACCAGTTCAAGAAATTGTACATAAATACAAGTTATTCAGATGTGTCATCATACGAATGAAATTTCTGACCACAACTTTGTGTCACCTTAACATCCTCTATTGCAAATGCTGTCAGAATATAATTCCTTTTAACTGAGTAGAGAATTTAACAGCGTATTTCCGTTTGCTTTGTTGCTACACCTGCTGTCACAAGAGTCAGTTCCGGCTATACAGAGCTGTCTGAGTTGAAAAGAAATCTTTGAGCGCACAGTGTCTTCCAGAGATGGACTGGTGAACTGGCATACCGGGCATTTTCCTGTTGGGCGACGCACTTTTGCGCCGATGGGCCAACTGTATTGCCCAATCAAATCTCCTAGACATACCCAGAGCTAGCCCTCCAATACTTTTGCTTTGCACTTGCGCAACGTGTGGAGCAGTGTTTAGTGCGGAAACAGTGGCGAAAATGTGGAGCTGAAAAGATGAGCGAGAGAAAAAAAAATAGATGCAGGAAAATCTGACACATGTTCACTGTGCAGCTAATATTAGCTGCACAGTGAACAGTACCAGCAACACCTAGTAACAAGCCCTTGTAGTGACAGGACGGCTACCTTCGCAAGTGAGGGCTCACTTGACCGCATGAGATACAGAAAGGTGTAATTAACGTGGTAAGGAAATAAGTTGATTTAAGGATTAAAATCACGATCCAAGTAAAATGAACGGATAATTTAACCAT
>NW_005187659.1:347892-349532 GCF_000239375.1 Pundamilia nyererei | reverse complement strand
ATTGGGTGACAGGTTTTCTTATTTGTGTGAAGAGTTTTGCAAAATTAGCCAATAGTTGCAAAAAAAGGGCTTAAGCAATCAGAAAAAACTGTAAACATGATATATTTAAAACGCAGCATCAAAACATGTTGCCAACCAAACAAATGAATGAACAAATAAACAGGATGCTACAGTCTGATGTAATAACATCTTCAAAATGTCAAATCCTCTTTCGCAATCACTTCTGCAAAGATCCAGGTGATGAAATGGACAAGAGGCTGTTGGACTTTTGCAAAGATAGTTCAGACGAGGGAAAACGGGACTGTTTTGACAGCAGTATGTACCAGTGACGCAAAATGAGTCAGGACATATGACTGAAACAAAGTCTTCTGTGTAGAAGACGGGAAGAAGCTAAGATTAAATCTGATTAAGGGTTGCATTTGTAAATACATTTACACTCACAATGTTAGTCCTAAACAACTACCGTACTGTAAATGCTTAAAGAAAGCTGATGAAATAATGCTTTTTTCTTTCTTTAATTTCAGTTTTAAAGCATGACTGGACTAACCATCCACTGAGCATGCATTCATTCAAATTTCCCCTTAGACTGGTACTCGTGAGGCAGGTTGTCCTTGGAGATGTGGAAAAATTCAGATCTTCCCCTAAATATTAGGAATCGTAAAGAAATCATATAATCACGAGAAACAATTCAATTTTGGCATTCTCTAAAGAAAATAAGATCTCTGACAAATACCATCGTGACTAGTAAATAACAGTTCAGTTTGTTGGTTATTCACATCAGATAACGTGTAAACAGTTCATGTTAATTTCAAAAATTGCAATGTTCCTTCTTTTTTTTTCCAGTTCTGCATCTGGTACAGTTGCTTATCTTGGGGCCACTGTTGTTCTTGGGGTTGAATTTGTTGCATTAAACTTCATATGTAAAAAAAACAAAAAAATAATTTTGTTTTCTCATGGAGACTCCGTGCACTTTATATAAATCCAATGAATAGGCTTTGTTGTTCAAAAATAGCAAGGTTTTATGGTCAGAAGATTTTTCATGTTAATCATTTGTACCTCATTCAAAGCTGCAAGGTTAATGGAGCAACTCCATGTGGGCCTTTGCACTTTCAGTGTTAGGAATCTATTTAAAAGGAGCTTATGTAAAATGAATGCGCTCTTTGGAAGATGAGTTCCACAACAGCATTGTAGAGATACTATAGAGATAACTTTAAGTAAAAAGCTCAAGAGAAAAAATACTTACGTATCACTGCAAAACAAAAGATGAAGAACTGCATCATGTTTTTACCAAGTTTCACAAGAAAATTAAATATAGAGCAGATCGACCTCAACAGATGTTTTGAAATTTGTGTAGCTGACCCCAAAAGCTGTTTCCTTTGGCTCTGAGTCACAGAAAAACCTGCCCCTATACAAAGAGCTGCAGCATGGTATACATGAAGTGAACATTGACATGGGCGTTGACTCACTCTATCGTTTCCACAAGCAAACGTTCTAAGAAACTACATGCAGTGTGAACATTCAATAATGACATCTTCCTGTTAGTTTGACAAATAAAACCACAGAGGCTCCTAAAGACAAGAGAAAGGTCCGATGTGGTTTGTAGAGATATAATATTTCAACTGCAAACTCGCGTAAAATGA
>NW_005187659.1:286694-347058 GCF_000239375.1 Pundamilia nyererei | reverse complement strand
CTGACATCACTTGAGCAGCTAAAGCAGTCAGCTAACCATGAGACACATGCCCAGGATTGATCAACCCGTGGTGGGCCTGCCTCAGGAGAGGGCATCAAAGGGGTAGAAAACCTAACACTAGAAACTTTACTGTTTGACTGATACAGCTGTCTCAGGGCCTCCTGGGGGCCGTGCAATTAACCTCATGGTAGTGAAACCTAAAGGAGGAATGGAAGAGAAAAAAGAAAAGGAAAAATGTTCCTGCTCTTCTTCCCTTTTCTGGAAGGCAGTGGGGAGGTAAAGCGTACAGCCTGATCCGACAGGGAGGTGTGGGAAGCCAGATCAGGCGCCCCCCTTCCAGCTCACCCGATGAATCCAAGGTCCACTACTGACGATATGTCCCAAATTTAATATGATAATCTAGATCAGATCTCTAATCCCTAAACATAACCAAGGAAGGTAAAAAAAAAAATAGATTAGTTTGGGATTAAAGACTGAAACACCCTGTGAAGTTGGAGCACACAAAAATGTGTCCAGCTAGTAAAGTTTCTGGGCTGCCTTTCCTCATAACAGGCATCTCTCAAGACTTTCTCCATTTGAAGCAATGTACTATCAGGGATTGTAACATTTAGTCCTTTTACTGAATAAAAAAAAAAAAGAAAAAAAAAAGGTATTTCTGTCAAGGTCACATTCAGTTTCATCCACATGTCTGGAGGGTTACCTAGAGAAATCATGAATTCAGTCTACAGTAGAGATCAGTTTATGAATGAGATATCCAAAAAGGTTTCCAAAATCCATCGCTGCTCCTCTCCTGGGTGGGGAAACGAAATCCAAAACCAAGTTTCCAGTTAACCTAAATCATGGGACTGATTCCACAGACTCTACTCTCCAACAAAACGTTCCACAAATGAAGGCTTTGCTGGTGGACATGAAACATGATTCTTCACACATAGCCAGCTGACTACCCATGAATCTTGACCAGGAGGACAAGGCAAACTGAGTAGGGCAGAGAATCAAGCAAGACCACGATCTCAAACATAACAAATGCAGCCAAAAGAGTCCGACAATATAATGCAGTGATTTACAAAGTGTTGGCTCAGCCCCCTAGTGGGCCATGAAGGCACTGCAGATAGGCCGAAGTGATACAAATTCATTCTGATGAACAGTGACATATATTTATATACAAAAATCAATCAAAACTGGTAGTAGGAGTGGTTTAGTTTGTGATATTAGTCATTACTCTGACCTACATTTACTGCTCTTGCATTAATAATATTAATGTAACTGTAAGGAAGAGGACTCCCTTACTGCATTTATATTATATTATATGTATAGCACTTTGGAGCACACCTTTCACTTTATTAAAAGCACCTTATCAAGCACTTTATGAGCATTGCACTTTAAGCATGGATTTGCACACAAGCAGTTTAAATATTTATTGTCTATTTATTGGGAATTTTAAAATCAGTTGGTAGCCTTGTTTCAGATCCTGCACAGCTGCTCCTCGTCAAGGAATGTGGTGGTTGTCTGTCAGGAGAGAAGAATGGTGATTGAGATTGTGATTAAGGCTGACCAGTAAGGAAAACTAATGCAAATTTGTGTGTGAAATCTAGGGATAAAATTGGTGCAAATAAGTGTAAGATAATGATTACTCACCTTTCTTGCCTGTCTCCTCTTCAAGGTGTTTGGGCAAATGTTTCCCTGGGGGTCCAGACACCATTTAAAGGTTCCGGGAGAGACCATTGGTAAAGAGAGTGTGGTGACTCTTGTTGTGCTTGGGTTTCTGGGTTTTTATAATATTGGGTTTGGTGTAACATTAAGTGTGAAATATTTATTAATATGTAAATGTGAAAATGTATTTATGTATTTATTTATTCTTATTGATATATTGTATACTGTGGTGGAAGGTTGGGATTTAAGAATTTACCTGAGAGTGGAATAATGGTTTAGTCTGTGAACATATTTAAGGCTGCCAGTTGTCATTAGAGGTGGATTTTTGTGCTGTGAAGAAGCTCGACAAGTTAATTGTTGTAAGGAGAGCTGTATAGCAAATAAATACTTTGTTCCACTACATTTGCCTCGGTCCATCTCACTGTGTTTCCAGCCGCTAAGGGCCGCCCTGTTACAGTAACATTGCTTCTTTGTACACTGGCACAAAGTCAGTTTTAAGGGGAAGAGAAGAAAAATTGTAGGTAAGGTCCACTCCTCCATATGAACACTCCCATCCCATTCCATCTGTCTGGCAGAAATTTGTAGCCAGCAGCCTGTAAGATTTATGTTTTTTGCATACAAAGGAAATGCATCACTTTATGTTGTATTTTGATTAGATTGAGGATTTTCTGGTTTTAGTGATGCAGCACTCTTGACTCTTGGAAATGGCTGGTATACAGCAACAACATGGCAGTGATTGACAAGACAAGTTAGTGTGTGTGTGTGTGAGTGTAATAGAAGCATCAGCTGGAGTTTAAAATGGCCTGTATTTATATAGCGCTTTTTCTAGTCCCTAAGGACCCCAAAGCGCTTTACACAACCAGTCACACACACATTCACACACTGGTGATGGCAAGCTACATTGTAGCCACAGCCACCCTGGGGCACATTGACAGAGGCTGCCGGACACTGGCGCCACCGGGCCCTCTGACCACCACCAGTAGGCAACGGGTGAAGTGTGACACAACGACCGAGACTGTCCAAGCCGGGGCTCGAATCGGCAACCTTCCAATTGCAAGGCAAACTCCCAACTTTCACATTATGAGCTTCAGAACGCACCGGAGGAGGACCTTGAAATTTGAGAGATGTAGTCATTGAATGCATTTTGTGCCAAAACAATGACAACTGATCCTCAGTTTAGCCCACATAGACTTCTGTTGTGCTCACTGTGTGAAGAGTTTTGCAAAAGTGACCTAAGTATTGAGAAATGTGTCCTAGCGTCTGTAAAAAACTGTAATTCATGTTATTTTCATGTTATTCAGTGAATACTAAAAATTGCGTGCTCAGATAAAGTTAAGGCTACTTACTATAAACAGTGACCGGTAACACTTTTGTACACTGATCACCATCACGGGAATTCATATAACACATTGCTTCTGGCACAGAGTCCATTTTAAACAGAAGAGAAGTGACGCCCAGGGTAAGGTCCACTCGAGACTCCCATCCCACCCATTCCTTCAGTCTGGTCAGATGATGAGGTGCAGTTTGCTGATACTGCAAACCTTACCACAACTCTAGGAGTGCTAAGTTCTAATGGACAGGAAGTGCTCACAGGCTTTCCTAGAATGATACAGGAAAGCTTAACATAGGCATACAGTATGATACAGCAACATTTAAATTCGGCATGTGGTCAAATAGTAACAATTAAAAATAATAAAATGATAAATTTAGCACATTATTTCAGCTCTGCTGGTATTCTGGATGCATGGATACATTAATTTGCATATCTTTTTAATATTTAGGCTTTGATTTTACTGTGAATTTTCTTTTCTGATCACTATGGTAATGTTTTGCTGTGAAACATAGCTAACAGACCTAGAGGAGCAAGATTTACAACTGCAGAAGCTCTAAGACTGAATAATGTCCAAATGTGTTACGACCCTCCCACTCTCAACAAAACACCGCCTACTGTTTTCTGTTGGCTGGTGTGAGAGGATCATCAGCTAATGCAGCTCAACTGTGTCTTCCAGGACTGTTACTGTTTATACTTTTTTAGGCAATGTTGTTAATTGTGCTATGCAGTATGGATTAATACCCATTGTCCGCCATGGGGACTTACACTTTACCATAGTTGATGTTAGAAACTTTTAATCCTTTACAGGATTTTCATTTTCTCAACCAGAGTGAATTGGTGATACTGGGACAGGAGGTTGAAGTTGCAGTATAATTCTAAAACATTTAATTTCATCTTAATTTCAAAAGCTACAGATGACAAGAACGAAGACTAAACCTAAACTGGGCGAAACTAAACTATGATTACTATGACTATAACAAAACTGTGACGACATTGATACTGATCTGAAGATGATGGTAAGCAGGAGCATGAGGGAAACTGTGAAGGGATACACCCAAGACTGAACACCATCATGAAACACACTAACATGACATGGGGGATGACAACAGACGACCTGACACAGACCGAAGGGAAACACACTGACTAAATGCATACAAGGAAGTGACCACACATGGGGAAACGCTGACACAAATTAACATGACACCACAGGAGGAAGTGAAACTAAACACAACAAGCAATGAACACAAGACTCTTTCAAGATAGAACAGGAAACATGGAGACGTAGACATGACACGAACTTGACAACAAGAACAACAAGAACCACACATACATGAAACATGACAGGTAGACACACGAACCAGGGAGACGACGAAAAAGGGATCTAAGAAACAAAAGACTAAAACAGCAACTAAATGAGCTAAACTGAAATGAAAACACAAAAAAAGGTACATTAAACTCAAAAACTTGGTCACACGACCCAGTATCTTGACAGGCAACAAAGGCAGTGATGAGCAGACCGGCTTATAACATTGTAGCCTGTATTTGTACTTGTATGTGAACTGTAGCCACAGTCTTACTTTGCTAGCCGTTAATTATGGGACAGTGCACTTCAGGTCATTTTACTGAGTAACAGGAAAGGAATGTAATACTTTCTTTGTTAAGTAATTAATTAATGTACATGTATGTACCCTAACCCACGTGCATTACTTTTAAGAAAAATAATGAGTAATGTGTAGCAAGCCCAACAAAATTGTTATAGCATAACATCCTCAGTTTAACCAGTACATTTTTCTAATAGTTTAACAAGCCCTCTTTTAGATGAAATGATCAAATCATAGAAAATAAAAAATTTAAAAAAAGAGTGAATGTTACCACCTTGAAATGACTGAAACGTAGGAATGAACCAGACCTTACACTAATTCCTCAGCTGTGTGCAAAATACAAGTTTTTGAGCATGTTTAGACCCAAAAAATGCATTTTATTTCCATTAATAATAGTTAAATTGATGAGTGGAGTAATTAAAACCAGAGATTTCCAATTTCAGTGCTTGTCCCCTCTTAAGAAATGGGGATGGAATTAAATTTTTTTTAAAATCATATCCAAATATGAGTTTTTTATGATTACATTACAACAACAGATTACAACAAAACACACTTACTTATCTAAGCATTGAAACTGCTCAAAATTAAGAACCAAATCAAGTTTTCACCAAGCGTGCATACAAGGAAATTAAAAATAAAACTTTCCTCCGTTTTGTGGTGCAGAAAACAAGTCAGCTCATTTCCTGATTTACACATTTAAAAATATGTGTATGTATATGTATATATGTAAGCGCGTACGTGGAAATATGTGTGTGTATGTATGTACGCCTGCATACATGTGTATATACATATATGTATGTATGTGCGTGTATGTTTGCAGGGGTATGTATAACTTGTACATATTTTTCTTGTGTAAATGTAAATTTGTCTGTGATTGTGTAAATACTTATGCTATTGCGTACTTCACACACATGGAGAAACGCCAAACAGCCTTTCATTGTTCTTGTAACAGTGACAATAAAAGCTGTTCTATTGTATATCTAAAAGTTGTAAAGATGTGTGTGGATCATACATTAAATTGAGCACATGAAAAGATGTGAACATGCAATAAAATGTCTTGCATTTCCTGTTTTCTGAGAGAGAAAAACACAGGCGTGCGTAAAGACTTGATAAAAATCACAAGTGGTTTTCTAAAATTAGAATTAGAAAAAGTTTCAGTTGACAGTCAGAGGCAAATTTGTTCCTTCTTATTTCTGTCCAGCGAAAAGTTAAAATAAATGAATAGCTGAGGATGATATCTGATTATTAATCTGTTTTGTTTATACACATGTTTACACTCACAGCGTTGCTGTTAAACACGTTTCTGCTAGATTAAATTTGTTTGTTTGGACAGCAGTCTCTTGATTAGTGGAGCTTTAGCGATAGCTGACAAGATGGTGCATTTTTTCAGCTACAGCTTTAAAACAAGCATGCACCCATTCAAATTTGTTTTATACTGGTACTGATGAGGTGGGTTGTCCTTGGAGATAGTCGCCTTTCTTGCATGAAAATATGCCTCTGTGTGTCGTAAAAACTAGAAAAGCAAGGAAGAGCAGGAGTCCAAAGGCCACAAGTAGTCTGACTATTGTTGCGATGATTGTTTGATCTCCTGTGAGAGATGGGAAAGTTTATTACATAAAATCAATCGCAAATCCCAAAATAAAGATTTAAACAGACAAAGAACTGCCAAGAACTTACGTGGAGCTTTGGTGATGATGAAGTATTTGGTCACAGTGCCCTGGCTGTTTGAGGCGGTGCAGATATAGACCCCTGGAAACTTAGATGATGGAGTCAAAATAGGATGATTCACATCATGACTCCTGTACCACACTTGTGTAAAGTTTGGGAACTGCCAGTGGTAGGATGGTACTGGATTTCCTCTAGCTGTACAATTTAAAGATATTTTGCTCCCAACTGTCATTTCCAAATTCTCATTTGGATCATTGGTGAAGGTTGGTGGGTCTGAGGACATCCAATCAAAATACAGACAAAGAAAGAAAAGCTCATTTTTTCAGTATGAAATTTTGTGGTGATTAAATTAAGAGCATGTTAAAAACTCACAGAGTACATTCACATTATGAGCTTCTGAACGCACTGGAGGAGGACCTTGTTCCTTTGGCCACAGGTTCAGCTTTGCTTCACACCAGATCTCAGCTCCATCATCATCTCTATGAGCAGTCAGAGTGAGGACAGATGACTTACTGACTGGAGATGGACTGGACTCATCAAATGTCTGAGAAGACAAGATCTTATTTCCTTTGTGCCAAACTACTGAAAGATTTCTTGCTGGTGCAACATTAACAACATCACACTGTATGGCAAACTGTCGGCCTTCTTCCACTGTACGTAAATTCTTCAGAGACACACTGTCTGGCATTTCTG
Source organism: Pundamilia nyererei (assembly GCF_000239375.1). NCBI lineage: Eukaryota > Metazoa > Chordata > Actinopteri > Cichliformes > Cichlidae > Pundamilia > Pundamilia nyererei. Next base: position 340,113 of record NW_005187659.1, on the reverse strand, counting down.
AAAAAGAAAATAATTTAAAAAATAATAATAAAATGACTCAAAGTTAATCAGTGAAAATATAATAACGATGACCTTCTTAGAAATGTTAAACCAAGTTAAGGCTACTTACTATAAACAGTGACTGGTAACACTTTTGTACACTGATCACCATCACGGGAATTCACATAACATATTGGCTCCATCTTCCATTCTGGCACAGAGTCAATTTTAAAGGGAAGAGAAGTGACATTCTGGGTAAAGTCCACTCCTCCATATGTAGACTCCCATCCCATTCCTTCAGTCTGGTCAGATAGTGAGGTGCAGTTGGCTGAGAAAGAGTCTCCAAATCTCACCACAACTCTAGGAGTGGTTATGTCAAATGGACATGAAGTGCTCACAGGCTTTCCTAAAAATAAATAAATAAATAAAATAAAACAATAATACTGGGAGTAAGGGACTTAAGGCGTGTGATGAGTTTCACTCTACCATCTGAGTTAGGTGAATGTTAATGTGAGTGCAAATGGTTGCCTGTCTCTCTGTGTCAGCCTTGCGACAGACTGGCGATCTGTCCAGGGTGTATCCTGGCTTTCGCCCTATGGCAGATGGGATAGGTGACCTTGATAACGATAAGCGGACGAGAATAGATGCATGGACAATATTGCAACTTGGGTGGTTGTAATATACTGACCCGTTTTAGGTGACACGTCCCATTTAAGTTTCAAGAGTGGTTTGATTTTTGATCACACTGTTCATAACTCTGGATTTAAAATATAGATGGACACATTTTTATTGTAAAAACCATGAAATTGTTTGTATTCCTCCGTTACAACATTCATAGTTTTACTGATACTTAACATAATGGAAGATTTGGAGGTTAAGAGATAATGATGGAGCTACAGAGGCCTTGAGGCACAAACTAAATGTTGAAAGTGAGATGAAACGGCGAAGTACTTTTTTTGCATAAAGAATAAGTCATACTAAATTACATTAAAATATTTTTAGAAAATCTGTAAATGTCTTAAAATAGGATAAAGGAAAAATGATAGATATAATAAAAACAAACACAGACTAAAAGTAAGTCCCAATATAAGATTATAATATAATTTGGTCACTTTAGTCTCTAAAAATAGTTTAGCTGCTTTAGAGTTGCTAAATAATGATCCATTCATTGAATTATTGCAATGAAAGAAGCAATTTGTAGCATATTTGGATTGAAGACTTCTGGTCAAATGTCTAATGACCTGCAACTTAGTAAATAATAGGACAATATCTAAAATATAACAGCTGCTAGGCTTTTGGGGGTTGTTTGTTTTTGGAGGCAGCAAATTTACACTAGAAAGACTCCAAGTGATAAATGCTAAAGATTTTAGATAATGACTTCATAAAGTGGATTTAAATTAAACTGATAATCTGAAGAAATAAAAAGCTTATGACCAGTGCTAATGTGGTTGAAGGTTTTCTCCTGAAGAGGAACTGGACTTTGTGTTAAAACTATAGAAATATAATATGGTAACTATATAACAAAGCAACAAGCACAGCAAAAACAAGCAAACAAACAAAACAGACCCACCTGTGCATGCGATTATGCAGCTGAAGATGAAGGGCCGCCACATCATGGCTTCAACAGATGTGTTCACAAGTGCATCAAAGTTCAGAACTTTCCTCCTGAGTCCGAGATTAACAGATGGATATTTTGGTAGATGCAGATACAGTAAGTCTTCTTTAGCCAGTGGCAAATCTATTCTAGCCTGTACTGTTCAAGAAAAGAGAACTCAAAAAAGCCATACTAGTCTTGTGAAGAACCCCGCCCCCCCAAAAAACCAACAAACTAAAGAAAAGAAAACACACACACACTTGCAGACAAGTTGCAGCGTCTGTTGTTCCGATTTAACACCAGCAGTCTAACAGTCCCTCTGAGAATACTCGTACTTCTGCAAATTACAAGACAGGGAAGGAGCCCTGCTCCACTTACTGGACTTTTTTGTACCATTTTTGTGAATTTTAGTGCAGACAGTCTGAAAACAACTCTGTGCAAATTTAAAATGATTCAAATCACAGTCCACAAATACTAATTTATGACTGACATAATGAATCAGCTGTGATGGATCAAGGACACATCTAAAACCTGCAGGGACACCGGCCCTCGTGGACTGGGATTGGGGACCCCCATTTTAGTCTCCTGTCTATCAGGATGAGTTAAAAAGCTGTCATTTCAAAGTTTCTTAGATGATCAGGGAGTACATTTTACACCCAGTAGTGACATTTGGAGGATTTATCTATGCATTTTAAAGTCTTGTAATATGTGACCCTTGTGTATATTTACTTTTTTAATGTATTTGTAACCCCAAACAGATTCAGTAACAGCAAAGACTGTGGAGCAAGCAGCTCAAGGAAAGGTTTTAGTACAGGTCAGACTTTAAACAGTTAAAAACCAAACTCTGCATGTTTTAACATCTGGTGTCCACTGATCTAAGGTTCATTTACAAAATGCTTCAGAATTCAAAGAGATGAGGTTTTTCAACCACTTGGCACCACTTTCTTTGATTCCCGATATATTGATCACACTTGCTGTACATTTACAATAATGAAAACTACAAGTAGAATTTCATAAGATTTATTTGAAATATTACATATAAAAACTACATACAATTTATCCCACATTAGGTGAACATTTAACAACAACAGCAACAACGTCATGATTAAAAGCACATTTAAAACTCAATGTGGAATGGTACTACATAGAAAGTCCATAGCGGCCACTTGGTGACGCCATTAAATCGCAACTTTTAAGAGAAATCATTTCACCAGCACCAGGACTTGCAGAAGTGATTCTTGATGAAATCTTTACACGCTTAATCAGAGAGCTCCATCTTCTCTTGTTTAATGTTCTCTGTGGAGGGAAAGTAAGTAAGTTAAAATTAATTAATTTTAAAAAACAAAACCACACACTTGAATAAGGATTGGTGCGTTCAAATCTTAAAAGATAATCATACGATTAAACTGAAAGTCACCTGATGCTTGTTCTTCCTTCATCCTTTCTGTGATGCACCTCTTAATCTCAAGCCCAATGGCCCTGGAGAGCGGAGGGGGCACAGCATTTCCAACCTGGAAGGAAACAGAAGCAATTACTTGGCAAGAAGCAGGGAGAGATGTTTCTGGGCAGCTCATAAAATGCAGTAAAGACATCTTCATTTTGGAACTGCAACTCAGTCCAAGATGATAAAGGCCAAAATGACAAGGCCAAAAATTTAAATGCTGCTTATTTTTGTTATCATTTATGTAACAAACGAAAATAATAACACATTAATTTATCCCCCATCACCTAAATTTATTGCCTCTCACAGACATAAAAACTGTACTAAAACAAAGCAGTTTCAAAGTTTATACTTTGCTAGATTCCTGCTACAATGTCTCTGCAAGCCTGACCAAGCGACATCTCCTGAAAGAAAATAGTCATCCCTCACGTGACTTGTACAATATTGTGACTAAAACTCGTAGCAAAGTCACTGTTGCCACTCTTACCTTCTTTGTAGCAACTGTAACCACAAAAATTTCTCAGGGATTAAGAAAAGTATTGTGATTCCAGATTGTACCTGTCTGTGTTTGTCCAGGATGTTTCCAAAGAAGCGGTAGGTGTCAGGGAACCCCTGAGAGCGTGCACACTCTCTCACACTGACAACTCTGTGCTGCTCAGGATGGAGTACACGGCCCTGTAATCAAGAGAGCCTAAGGTCGGTTTCTTTCATTTAAGAAGTGTAAACCATTTCCTGAAACACAAATTAGCTTAAGACTTAAATGCAAGTACTCTGTTTTTTCACTCCTATATTAAATAAATTTGAAGGAATGTTTAATGTAAACAAACTGAAAATAACAAACAAATAAAAAACAAACTTGCGTACCTGCTTGCCCATTGGTTCAGGATTGGTGACTGTTGTGCTGAAGAAACCATCCCATTCCAACCTGCCATAGAGTCCTGCCCAGTGATTATGGCGGTTCCCAGTGTGGGGCAGACACCAGGGGATCAGGGTATTAAACTGCCTGTCTGCAGGGTCACAAGGCTTACCTAAAAAGACATTTGCATGGAAACTATAAGAGATGTATCCCAGATGGAGATTTAAGCTCTACAACTTTTTTTTGTTTGTTTTTTTTTTAAGTCCTGCATACCTCCTGCACAGGTGCAAACACCTCTAAGTGCACCGGTGCCGCTACGCCCATTCTTCTTATCATGATGTGTGTAACGCAGTTTCTTAGTCAGTGTGCCATCCTTCAGTCGCACCTCGATGTTGGGCAGATCCCTCCAGTCGGAGCCTGGAGCCAAGGGGATGTAACGCATCCGACCCTCAACCAGTGCACTCATATCCTGTAATGCAGATCATGTAACTTCTGTCATAAAGTTATTCTTTAATGACTGAAAGAGTGAGCCAACATGAGAACACCACAACTCACCTTGCAGATATGATCTCTGAGGATAGGCTGGTACTGTGTGCCTCTGATCTGCCTCTGGAACCAAGACTGGGGCTCCCCATTGTAGGAAATCTCCAGTGCAGCTGCACCATTGCGAATCTCTGGCAGGTCAGACATGGTATCCCTGACAGTGATAGTTCTGTAGATTCCACCATTGCCTCTGTAGACAGAAATTAGTGACAATGAAGCTTTAATGTCTTGTGAGAAAGATTTGCAACCTAAAAATACAATATAAGCAACCCAGAAGGGGAAAGTGTTTACATTACCGTGTGACATTGCTGACGTATCTCTTTTCACCCACCACAACGCTGAGAGAGCAAGCTCTGGGGGCAAACACATGCAGAGGCTCAGGATAGCGTGGCAGCTTCTCTCCCGGAGCAGCAGCCAGGATGATGGCCCTGCGCCGGGTCTGAGCAACACCGTACTGACCGGCCTAATGAGAGCAGAATGCAGCGTATTAGTGATCCTTTATTGTATGAGAAGAAAATAAAAACCTTATAGCAAACTGTTAGTTAACAACACAAGCTCTGAAATTTGTTCCAAGTCAATTTCATTTTAGCTTCACCCAAAATTTCACAGCAGAAAAGAGGTTTAAGGTCTGACCCACCTGCAAGACACCAAAGGTACACTGGTATCCCATTCGCACAAGACAGCGCAGTGTGAGCTTCAGGACCATAGAGTTTTTGAATGACACAAAGTTCCTCACGTTCTCAAGCAGGAAGAATTTGGGTCTGTAGTAGTCACAGTAGCTGCAATAAGAAGAAACAAATAATAATAATTAAAAAAAAAAAAACCTATTAATGCGAGGTTAAGAGTTTTTGTGGGAAACAAAAAAGCTTGCTGCACAGTGTTGGCGAAAGTTGATGACTTTAGGCGAACCAACCTAAGATAGGAGACAACAAGTGAGTTCTTGAATTTGGAGTAAGTGCGAGAGTTGAAGCGGTTCATCCCACTGAACCCTTGACAAGGAGGCCCTCCACACAGCATCTCCACATCACCCTTCTGAGGCAGCTTCTGGCCAAGAGAATTTGTTTTCTCTCCAGACATGACCAACTTTAGCAAGATGTTGCAGTCCTCGGTGAACACCGTTGTGCCTGGGTTGTTCAGTCTGAAGGCCTGTGCTGCTGGCTCCCACATCTCTATAGCCCAGAGGGTCTCAGAGATTGCTAAAGGCAACAAGCAGTTACGTTTTTGTACTGCAGTCCCAAAACAAACAAACAAAAAAGATGATTTTAAAACATTTTGTGAGTGGGTTGCAACATTTACCAGCCTGGTGGAATCCCTCAGAAAGTCCACCGCAGCCAGAGAACACATCCAATGTGCGATACTTGGGCACTTTAGGTTTAGGCTGTGAGTCCGGCTGTTCCTGTGCAGCTGAAGCTTTTCCTTTGCCTTTACCTTGGGAAACCAAATTTAATACATTAGGATTTCAGAGACTACTAAAAATCAATTTTTGAAGGAAAATATAAATACAATTTCTACCTTTTCCTTTGCCCTTTCCTTTTCCTTTATGGACAGTTGAACGAGCATGATTTGGGGGATCCTCAAAGCTTTTTGCCTTTGCATTATAGGCCTGTGAAGGAGGCACAGTATGGAAATAAGACTGCAGTTTCTACACTGAATTGAAGACATGTTCAAGACTTTTTCAAATAAATGTTCCAGTATTAGACAAAATCTACCATGTCAACTGTTTTTGCTTTCTTCTATGCACGTGGGGTTGTCATTACAAGAAATTGTTTTTGATGAATTGATAAATAGATGATTAGAGTTTAAAGATTAGAGTAGAAAGAAAGTACTGTACCTCAAGAAAATAGAAGCGCTCAGGTCCAGCACTGGAGTAGTCCTGGATGGATTCATTCAGGTCCTCTGCATATTCTACCTGGCAGCGGCCGAGTACGTCACCCATGTTTACGGTCACTTCTTCATCACTCCAGTACAGCTGATTGATGTCTGTATGGTAACTAGCTTTGACACCTTTGTGTGTGTTCTCAGGCCTGGAAAACAAGATAAAATTTGTTAAAGTCTTAAAATTTGTCCAATTTATAGCAACCCATTAAACTGTTAACAGTTTTTACCTGTAGAACTTGTAGAGTCGCAGTTTGACGTCTGACATCTCGGGTTTCCCATTGCTACGCCTGTGACAGAAGATCTCCTTGATGCGCCCAACACGGAAGGGCTCAGGAGCGTCCAGGTTTGAGCCCTTGATGTAGTCTGAGGACTTCCTGTAATACTCTGGATACAGATCCTCATCCACATCGTCTTTCCTGTGGGATCGCTTCACTGGACTGGCTGGCTTCACACTGAGAACCACATTGTTATAGAGGTAAGTGGTGGCCAAATTTTTTAATATACTTTAATATTAGCCACGATACTCAATCTTCCCTTTTTAATAAAGAACAAAATTTATTCAACCTGAAAAAAATAAAAATATAAACAGGCGACCCGTGTGTAAAGAAGGCCCTCTAGTGGCTGAAGCTGCACTACACATGTAGACTCCTCGTTCATGCAAACTAAGACTGAAACTTCTAAATAGCGTTAGACAGTACATGTGTATTCATCATTCTACAGGTCTGAATAAAAGTAACACTCACCTGAAATTAAAAGCCTCAGGGGGAAGGTAGACGCTGTCCCCCACCCTGAACTGCTCTCCTTTAAAGCAAGCCATAGCATACAAAGCCTTTGTGTCATGGTTTTCATTCTCCAGGGGTTCAAATACACGAGGCTTATCTTTGTCCTCTCGCTCTTTAGTCCTTACACAGCTGCCACAGAACCTGAAGGTGAAAGTAGAGATTTTAAAAATGTAAAAAAAAAAAAAAAAAAATCGAGGAAAAGATCACGAGCAGCATAAATGAATGTGTAGCTGGTGCTTACTTGAATTTGCATTCTTCTGATGGAGATGTCTTCGGAGGCATTTCAAACCTGGCATATTCTGTGTCATACCAGAACTGATAGAAAAAACTCTTCCCGTCATCCTCAATCACCTTGAGGTCAACATCCACACCACCCTAAAATTACAGAAGCAACTGTTACATGAAGAAAATTACAATAAAAGCAGCTTCAGATCTTTCTAGTCCCTTTAAAAACTTACCTCCATAAACCAGTTGTTCGATGGGGCTTTATACATAACATCAACTTTGCCTTGGACATAATTGAGCAGCATGTCCTCACATTCATCCACAATGACAAGCTCGAGTGGATCTGAAGTCTCACCGAGCACCGTGTCTATTCCACGAAGGAACCAGTGGGCATGAAACATCTTTCCATTATTATCCTCCCACATTGACGTGATCCTAAGAAAACACCTCATTAGATTTGAGAATTGACCTGAGAATTGAATATTATTATACTATGTCTGAAACGCTTACCTTGCCAGATACAGTGGAATGGATGGATCCTCTGATGAAACTGAGACACAGTCTCCCACCTCCAGCAGTTCATCGTTCAAAGAGACCTTCCTGTAGTATTGCTTCTTCCCTTCAGTCTGAAAGGAGTTAAAGATGAATATTTTTATATGACCAGTGCTGGGAGCCACTGCTGCACTAGAGGGTAGTTCTATTAATCTACCACACTGGATGAAAACATACGTGAATAGATTCTCCAATCCATGTAAGTTTGCACTGGGTCTGCTTCTTTCTTTTGGCATGAGGAACCTTTTTAGGCTTCTCCACAGGAACATCTTCCTCCTCAATGTTCTCATCATCTTCAGCCTCCTTGACTGCAAGGTTGGGGCATCTAAACAGAGATAGATAGCTTTAAAGAGATTAATACGACTGCAACACCAAGCTGTATATAAAATATCAAGTCTGTGTTTTATTCCTTCTTGCTTAAAATATTATGACAGATAAAGTCACTGATGCAAATATCTGGAAAAGCATTTGTAGGCAACACATTCAAAAACATGCTAACCTTCTCTGCCTACAAGCTTGTTTGCTTTTTCCACTTCCTCCAAATTTGATCATGTCTTTGCAAGCTGCACACTTTCCACAATCAGGAGACTGACAAACCTGTCCACACACATAGAAAAAGAATTCAATATGCATAAGAATTACAGAGGATGGACATTAACATCAGATGCTGTACAGATAGTATCCAACTTGCCTCACAGACACCACAGCGCTGTCTTTTCATGGCACTTTCTTTATCATTCTGCTCTATCTGATCAGAGAAGAATGCATCAAAGATCTGGTAGACCAGCTTTGTAGTGGTTGCTTTAGTTGGTCCCTTACTATCTTTTTCTATCTTTGTTGGGTGACGAATAGCCTGTCTTCTGGCAGCCCTCCTGTCAACAGAACAAAGTGCATGGTCAGGAGACGCAGATTTTACTCTGCACAAATACCTGACGATAAGTGACGTAATGGCATTATGAAGCCCCTGGCCATCAACACACCACAGCATCAGGCCATGCAAAGAAACAAGCAAACCAAACTAAACAAACAGAATGTTCAATGCAGAGTTTCCATCTGATGTAAGAGGCAATAAAGTTCTCTCCGTGGGAAGCAATTGGGCCTGCATGGGAAAAAACAACAACAAAAAAACAAAAACAAAAAACACACCAACATGTGCCAACTTCCTGAGTGTAAAGACTGCTTTGATCTCCTTTGGCTTTTGTTCTTCCTGTCAAAGATATAAATAGCATTCGCTGCAAGAACTCTGAACTCTTAACAAATTCTAACCCATGTTTGAGGAAGTGTCATATTTCTTATTAAACAAGATGGATAACCCTCACCTATATGAAGGCTTTTGAGCCTTAACTCATACAGGCTCTAACTAAATCAAAGTTAATTCCAAATATAAAGAGAATACCCTGACAGCAGCACACTCAGGCGATGAAAAGTTTCGTTTTTAATTCTGATGCTTTACAGCTGTGGGGCTGTCCCATGTTCAAACACAAAGCTTGAACTTGGGACTTTCCAAGTCTTCTTGTTCTATGGATTATGAATTTCGTAATGGAAAAAAAAAAAAGTTTACGAGAAAAGCCTCCGCATATCCATTATGAAACTTAAAACACGTCTTTCTTCACCTACTATTAAGAGACTCTGCATCTCTTACACAATATGCTCCTTTTCTAAATATATCATTTTTGAAGCTGCCAGATACAAGATCAGAATCTCAGGAGAACTAGCTTTCTATGAGGAAGCACTGGCCAACAACGACACTGCTAGAGGCATGATGACAGTTTTTAACATTCACATTTGTTTTGCACAAGTGCTTATAAATGTCAGTAACAATCTCACTATGCTACCAGCATCAAAGCACCTCAGACTTTAGCAACCCACCCACTGTTGGGTAAGTAAGTCTGTGGTAAAAGTTACTTTTTGAAAGTGAATGCTCTTTCCCAAACCTGCCCGTTTCCAAAGATCACATTCCAGACTGTTCTGTATAACAAATTGGGTATCACAAAATATTAAATATAAACACATCACAAGTGTTCAATGAGTTGAAATGTGAAAAGAAGATTTGTATGTTTTAAATAATGTTCTGTTAAACTCGAGTGGGATGTGCCAGTCTAGTTAAGTTGTTTCTGCAAAGTTCGTTTTAATCCTATGACATCTTTAAATAAATCAATCACCGCACTCGCGCCGATTACACAAATCTGATATACGTGGCCAGATTTCAAATCTGCTGGATAAACTAAAAATAAACCACAATGTAAAGCCAAAAAATATAAAATGATTTAAAGTAGAAATAAAACTTTAGCATGAAATCTGGTGTAGTGCTCTTTGTCCATAAAGTTTCTAAATGCTTCACATTAAACACACCACCAAACAAGCTAAAGATGCATTCACAATGAGGCCTACCTACCAGTATAGCAGCATGCTGCATTAGGAAATGTTAAAGGAATGTTAGACATTAGGGAGAACAGGGAGCAGAAATACAGGAATATAAGCACAAATGAAATGGATAGTTTTAAAACCCGAAGGGAGTCAAAATAGCTGCTGATAGAAGAAAAAATAAAAATGGGAAAGCTGAAACTGGATTTTTCATTATAAATTAAGTATGTATTACATGTTTCTTCAATGCACTTCAGATTCAACATTAAGCTATTATTTCAAGTATTTGCAGAATCAATTCAGACCATTTTCTCTGAAATCTCAGAAGACTGCAGATTCACAATCCAACAGATGAGACCAACACCCTTGAAAAATGAATCTTTTTAAGTATTGATGCAAAATTATCACTATACATCTAAGCATACAAAACAGAAAATTGTAACAAAAAAAAACAAACAAACAAAAAAAAGTTTAAGCACCTTTTTCCTAGAGTGACTCCTGCAAGCTTGATCAGGTCTCTCATGCAGGGAGTAACAATGATTGGCTGCTCATCCGAATCACCGGCCTCATCGTAGCTCTCCACCTGCTCTACAACAAACTGGGCATGGCGCAGGAGTGTGTCTTCAGTGAAGCAGTTGAAGTTGAGTCCTGCAGGAGGCACAGTTGTCTGAGGGAATGGAAAACAGGGCATAATAAGCTTTGGACATGTCATTAAGAAAAAAATAAATTAAAATTTGATCCCTGTGGGAAACCAACACAGCAACAGGCAGGATCACTTTATATGAATGGAAATATACACAGTAAAACATTTTTTTTTAATTCTCAAACAGATACCACGACAGGAACCCGGATTCAAAGACAAGAGTTTGTTTCATTCACACAAGACTGCACCTCAATCTTATTGAGTAGGTCTTCATAGGTAGCATCAGGATTCTTCTGGAGGAATTCAACCACTATCTTGCTCATATAGATCTTCTCTTGCATCAGTGCAAAGATGGGAGCATACTCCTCACTGGGCTGCATTAAGATGTAGTCAGCAAAAGCTAGATAAGGACAGAGTTGGATAAACATTAGTGTACTGTATATATGGATTTATTTATTTTAACTAAATGGAGAAGAAAATACACAATTATACTACCTGTAGTGAAACCAATCAAAGCTTTTTCTCCACCATCAAAACCAGTGATCCACCAGGCATTGATGGGTCCCAGCTTTTTGGCAGGAACACCACCTAAAAATACAGGGGGAAAAAAAAAAGGTTATAAAAGCTAAAAGACAATGTACAATCATAATGAACTTTCTATAACTGGACAGGTTTTCCATACCATCCATACAAGGGTTGTCATCATAGATGGGTTTGACAACACAGCTGAAGTAAAGCTCAACATTCTTCTCAATAAGTCCAGAGTCGAATGGACAGAGATGGCCACGCTTGTCATAAACACTGCAACACACATTGTTATACCATATGACTGACAAAAACTTTAAGTTTTAGAATATAAAAACAGTCTAATTAGAAGGAACACATCTGTTCTTCTAAACTCCTTTTACTTTAGGGATCACCACAGCAGATCATCTGCCCATCTCTCACTCCATTCCTAACATCGTTCTGTCACGCCAACCCACTGCAAGTCTTCCTTCACCACATCATGGATCTTCTCTATGGTCTCTTGCCCTCCACAAGGTTACTATCCATACTCTGTCCAAACCTTGCGTTTCTAACCCTGTCTGCAAATCTCTGAACCTGATCTGTACTCATTCATAATACTATCAATTCTGGACCCTCACAATTAAAATCTGATTATCTACAGCTCCGCCTCCAGTCTTGTCTGTATGTCTCAATACCATCTTGTAAACCTTCCCTTTCGCTATTGCTGATATCATTCTGTCACGAATCACCCCTGACCCATTTCGAAAGCCTCTCCACCCCTGCCCAACTCCCTTCTTCACCCCTCATGTGCTGTCCTTTGCTTAAGGTTGAGCCAATTTCAATACTACTTGCAGCAGCATTGTTGTGCTTAGATGTCTCCCTTTCACACAGCTTTCATTCTTCTCTCCAGAGCATACCCCCCATTTTTCCACTCTCTTCCACCTCCTTCCTATTGTTACTACAGATCACTGTCGTCTGCAAACACCCTTCCTGCCTAACCTCATCTGTCAATCTGTCCATCACCACTACAAACAAGAAGGGACTCAGAGCAGATCCCTCATGTAATCCCACCCCTACAATGAACCCATCTCACCAGTATGTTTTTTTTAGATCCACAAGGATGCAGTGCAACTCTTTTTGTCATTGGATAGTTCTCTACCACTCTCAAAGCAAACATCAAATCTGTTGTGCTCTTTCTGTGTGAAGCCACATACTTCATGGTATCAAACTTTACCCCACTGTAGTTACTACTACCACCACCTCATCTGACCAACCACCTTTCCAAGCTATCCTTTTCATAGATGCCCTCACCCATTTCCTGCACTTCCTGACCAACAGTTCCCCTCTGTCATTTTCTTCATTCTTGAGTTCCTCAAGGTACTATTTCCACCCTGTCACCACCCTCTTGACATAATAGTACATTTCCAACTCTATCCTGCTGCCCATTCAAGCTTGATGTCTCCCTCTAGCCAGTCACAGATCTTTCTTTCCTTGCAGTTTTGTTTTGTTCCTCTTACCTAACAAGCTGTGTATGTTACCTCACAGGAACAAAACCTTAATAAAGATGGAGAATTACTCACCTGAAGTTTGTGATTTTGTGCTGTGGCAGATCCTCATAGCTCTCAAATCCATCCTCATTGGAGTCAAACAGTGAGAGGCGCTCATTTGTTAACATTTCAGGCTCATCCAGCTGAAACACAGAAATTATGGGTTTGTGTTCATATATATCTATCTCTATATCTCTATATCTCTATAGATAGATAGATAGATAGATAGATATATATATAAAAAAAATGTAAAACAAACAAAACTGCAATTTATGTTTGCAAGTTCTCACCGCATTATCAGGATCCCCTTGGAAAAACTTCAGGTCAGAATCATCTAGGTACTGTCTACAGTCTTGACATTTGGGTGGTGGTGTCTGAACAGTAACAAAAACACAATCCAGTCAGCACGAAGCAATAATGCCTTCAAAAATGTTTACAATTCACCTATCCAAATCACTACCTTTACAGCAGAAACCGGCTTTACAATGTCACTCTTGGATTCTTCTGGAGCAGCACTGCATAAAGAAAAGTGTCAACACATTTGCTTGTATAAACTATATCACAATTGTTGCTCTCAAGCTAAAGATACTTACTTGTCATCCGACTCCACTTTGAGACGTTTCTCCTCCCGAGACTACAAACAAATTTGAAAGTATGTGGAGGGTTATTTATCTGACACGGAGGAACTGCAGTTTCTACTCATGTTTTTTTTACATTACTTGTACATAACATTACGGTACCTCCTCAACGTCATCATCTTTCTTCGGTTCATTCTGTCCGTTGACAGCTTCTCCATTCAAGTCCTCTGACTTGCGCTTCTGACTGAAAGACATTTATTTCAAGCAGGTTAGAGTGACTGAAGTTTTGTTTTATGCCAAAATACATAAATGAATTAAATATATTCCTATACGCACACTTTAGTGAACATTGACAAGATGGTTGGCTGTTTCCCACTGTTTCTGGTAACCCTGGTACTTGCTGGAGACTCTACAAAAGGAAAAAAATGTATTTTAAAAATTACCTTTGCTTAAATAACTGGAGAAAGCCACTGAATGTGCAGGTGATCTCCATCTTAAGAGATTTAAACGTACTTTTTGTGTCAGAATTTGCCTTGCTCCTCCGTCCACCCTTCCCTTTCGAAGAAGTTGGTGACTTGACAGATTCCTCCTCCTGTACGCTCATGGTTACATCTTCATCATGCTCGTCTTTGTGCGAACCATTTGAAAAGCCATTCGTCTTTCCATTCTTCTCTGCGTCATCAGAGTGGGAGCCATTTTCAAGATGAAGTTCTTTTCCAAGTACGGCCTTCACTTTAGAGATATAGACCTCCTTTAAAAAACAAAAACAAAAAGCACATGACATATGTCACAAGTTAGATGACAGAAAGTCAAGTACAGTTTTAGGATTAATATCAATTTGGACAACTTACAACTGACTGACCTTTGAGATCTCTGAACTTTTCATTTTTTCCTCCAGACTGGTCAGCTGATCCTGAGCATCAACATGCAGAAAGTCCTGCACCAACTTGAGCTTCTCTTTCACATGTTCCTGAAGTGACATTTTAAAAGAGAATTAGAGCTAATGAATAAAGTCCAAAAAAAAAAAAAAGGCGGCACAACTTATGCACTCACAGGCACGGGGATAAACACACAAAACTTAAAGAACACAACTGTCTTAAACTGGATTGCATTACTTAACGAGACAATATGCAACCTGGAAACTATCACATAGTACATATTTAACTTCTCCTGTTGACATCGCACCACTGGTGTCAGTTTCCTTATGCTGTCCACCAGAAACAGCTCAAATAGAAAATGGCACAAAAAAAGAAGACTAAAGCTGATCCTCGTTCATTTTATTTATAACTATTTATGATATAAGGGGAGTGTAATGCGGATTGAGTCTTGAACTTCCCTTTGAGGTGACAGTATAGAAACAGACTAAAATACTAAACAGTTAGTTCTTCCACACTAAACTTCCGTTTCAGAACTACTAGATAAGCATGTTTTGAGTCCACAGCTCACCTCATCTGCAGATCCTTCCTCATCCAACCTCTGCAAGCTGTAAACAAAGGAGAATCAAAACAGTGCTGGGGTAAGTCAGAGCGAATGGTGTAGGAGCACATCCTTTGCTATACTGCAGCAATAAAACACTGACAGCGGGAAAGCAGAAACACAGATAACAAAACTTCCTGAGTGGCGCCAAATCTCACACGCTGTCCCATCCATTGGTAGGCTAATGATGCTAACTGGCTAATAGTGCATACCGCATTAGCCCTGTCAATGGCAAAAAGCTAATGTTAGCAACATCTGTTTGCACAGGTAAAAGGGAAACCGCCAGTAACGCTCAGGACAACCACAGAAAGTCTAACCCACCAGGACTGCCATTTCAGCTTTAACAGCCGCTGTTATGGCTTTTGAAATAAAAGCTGCAAGCTAGCTACATCAGTAGAACACTATTAGCATTCATTACAGTACCTTTTCCGGACATCGTCCGGGAGAGGCAGGGACGTCCTGGTTGGCATCGTAAACGAGCGTAAGACACGAGCGACTAAAATGTTTTAAAACCGTTTAAAACTCTACTATCATTAACCACCGCGCAGCTCCACGGTGACTGTCTGTCTGCAGATGGATGCTATAAGCAATTCGGGCGCGCGGGCCGTCTTTTCGCGCGGAAACCCGGGTGTTGTGGACTGTACCACTGTAGCTATGTACAGGTAAAACAGTTTCGATGATGGACTTAATACATCCTTGATGTACGTATCGTTTGTGACCGGAATTACACGTTTATGTCATAAATGTTATTAATAAAAGAAAAATGGGAATTTTTGTCTCTTTTATAAAGAAATAATTTATCTAGAAATGCACAATTAAACCGATCCACCCTTACTGTTTGATAGATGTCGAAGTGGTCTGACCAGGCGGAAGTTGTTGTTTACTAATGAGCTATCGCAGCAAGACATCTGCATCTGTTGTATTACTACTACTTAAAAAAGTACAATTAAAAAAACATTGACTGGATGGCATCGTAAATGTGATACACAATGTAGCTGTTGTATTATTGTAGGGTAACAATAGTTGATTATCCACTGTGGATCACTTCCAGTGCGACTGTACTATCCATGCCTCAGGTCATGATTGCCTTAAGTTGTTTGTAGATATTTTGATTTGGGCGACTGCAATGTCATTATGAGCAAATAAATACGGAGACAAGGTCCTTCAACTATAACCAGCTACGTGCCTATTCCACCACAAGGTGGCAGTGTGTAATCGGTAGAGGATTAATCTCAGGCGGTCAATTTGTTCTTGTACAGTATTTACACATGGAAACCCACCATGTCCGCTTTTACCACCAGCTTTTATTGACACTTATTCTGTTATTATATTAATTGGTCAGTGTTTAGCTGTGTGTACAGTCACTGCACAGTTGAATAATGTTTAGAAATAGGCGGGGTTTTTGTTCTTTTCCTTTAGTCTAAATTGTAAAGTACTTCAAATTTCGTGCTGTTCTACAGCAATGAGCTTACATGGGCTGTGCTTTATGTGTACACAACTTCACATACAGGTTTCTGAATCTGATGTAATATCCTGCAGCGCTATGGAAAGACTTGGCAGACATCCCAGCAGCACAGCCTCCTGGGGCTGATTCAGCCAGCGTTCCCACCCAGGAATCCTGGATGTCTGACAGGAAACAGGCCCAAATCTCCCAAGGCCTCTATAAGTCAGCCTCCCCCCTCACCCCAAGCATCCCTCATACCCAGAAAAACCTCTCCCGGGGCTTTTTCTTTATGCTTCTCTCAGACAAGCACTTACAAACAGGCCATCTTCTCCACCACACCCCACTTTAAGCCCCCGCACTCTGTCCTCTGCCCAGCTTCCCATCCTTTTCAGGTCTACCTTTAGCCTTAAAGCAAAGCTATATTTTCATCAGGTAAGATAGCCATGATTAATCACAAAGCAGTATTTGCACAAACAATCACAGGCTTTCATGTTGAGGCTAGTGTTTTTCTGACCTTGTCAGAGCATGTTTGGATTTAA
Organism: Pundamilia nyererei; assembly: GCF_000239375.1. NCBI lineage: Eukaryota > Metazoa > Chordata > Actinopteri > Cichliformes > Cichlidae > Pundamilia > Pundamilia nyererei. The sequence continues at coordinate 323,165 of NW_005187659.1, read as the reverse complement.
TGCTGCATTTTAATTCCTTCTAAGATGGATTCACAATAAAAAAAAAAAAAGAGGCAACTCAGGACATGCAGAAAAGTTGCAGCTGCCACACTGGTTGAGTAAAGCTAAAAATCACACGCACACTTTTTTTCAGTATTTCATTTATTTTTATAAAACTGGAATTAACAAAAAGGCATGTACCTATTAGTGTTTCAGATTGTACCAGTTTAATACAGGAAGCGTGCTACTGGACACACACACACAACTATTGCACACAAGACATTGCATAAAAAAAAGTCATACATACTGTACAAAGACACATACATACAAAACATACACAGTTATTTATATATATATAACATAAAAGTTGGCAAACTCATAGGTACACAGATTTTTAAAAAAAAATGGGGGAAAGGAAACATCACGGAAGCTGCCAAAGTGCGTGTCCATCTAAATTTAGAAGTCAATATAAAAAATAAAATAAAAAAATAAAAACACTGACAGGGAGAAGAGTTTTAATTGTGTGTCCATGAGAAGAAGGTTACAGTAAGCCTAAACAACAGGAACCGGACACTGAAAAAATAGGACTTCCTATGGCTGAGGGAAGTTGCGTGTTGTAGGATGTCAGGGAACGAGGATGAAGCTGACCTCCCAGGAGGGCAGATACCTCCCGTGCGTCTGAAACCGGATCTTCTGCTATTTTGTAGACAAGGTGAGGGGTCTTGAGAAACATGAGACAGGTTTGGATCTTTATTTGCACACGGCTTATGGTTTGCAAATTAAACCAAGATGTTCACAACAAATTCTTGTTCATGGTGCTGTTTGAAAATTCACAGTAAGAGTGATCTACCCTGTTTATCCCACTCTCTGTTTGTCAATGACTTTGTAATTCCAAATGATGGTTAATAATACTGTCGACAATGGGGCACATGCCCCGAACACTTCATACATACATTCAGCCTTTTGCCCCCATGAGGAAGGCACAAACAGAGGCAGCACATTGATTCTATGTTACTACAACACTGCAAGGGCATCTGTTCTTTTAGTTAAAGCTTCTAAACAGCTGTTATTGAGTCAAATTTGCCATCTGTGCCTACTCCCTTAAGGAAATGTGCATTCTGATTAGGCCTTCCTCAACGGAAACTGTTTAGATACAAAAGACAACAGTAAAAGCAAGAGGGGCAGATTATGAGGACAAATGAGGGAAGGGGTGTTAGTGATGGAAGCCGTATCTGGAGTATATCATACATGTTAGCTCTTACAGTCTGAGTTTCATGCATTAAATGTGAGCAGATTACACAAGTTTGTTGTAGTTTATCAAAAGGTACGGTTATATAGGGACTATATAGTCCTGGTTTTGTCAAAGGACTACTTAGTAATTTTGTTTCAGTTGACCACTGCCACTGACTCTGTAAATAATGAGTGATGCAACTTTAAGCTTAATGCATACATATTTCAGTGAGGAAGAGTAATGTGGTTTAATCTTACACAGGGCAGAAATCTCTACAGTAAACTACAAAGTGCAATTTTGCAAGCTTTGCATTGACACAGTTCTTGAAAGTCCCAAACAGCTATTACATAACTATGATATTATGCACATTATTTTTGGCTTTTAAAAGGGTTTAACACATTTAAAAGATGAACATGATCATAGGTATATAAGTGAAAATGGTTTGCTCCACAATCGAGAAAAGTACCCATGAGAACGTTATAGTTTCTCATTTACTACGTTGGTTTCCTCTTGCATTTTTACACCAGCTGCATGGGTGATTTTAATTGCATACCGATTATAAATTCACACAGTATCAATTGTAATGAGAGATTTAAGTCTGTGTCTCAAAGACAGCTTTGTCCCAGCCTCACCCACTTGTCTTAGATCCAGGACGTGCTAGCTTGTTTCTTTTTCTCACACTAATACACATGATATCCTTGGACCCTATCAAACACCCTATCAAACCCTATCAAACACAGGTGGTGCATTCTTTCATAATAGGCATTTTCTGGTGTTCAAGTTTGTTGGTGCAGTGTTCCAGAGAGCTGGAACTCTTTAGAGGAACCAGACAACGTTCAGAAGGCCGCCCACTTTGCAGCACGCCCCAGCAGCAAATCAAACGGAGGAACTCCCTTCTCATGTCCTTACTGCGCAGCGTGTAGATCACTGGGTTAAGCGCAGAATTCAGAGTGGCAATGCAAAAAAAGGTGCTTGATTTGGAGAGGATAGGGCAGGAATATATGCTGCAGGACGAATCCAGAAGGAGAATTGTAAAAGCGGGCAGCCAGCAGACAATGAAGACTCCCACCACTATTGTGACCGTTTTCAAAAGGGAATAAGCTTGTGAGTTGGTTGCTTCCTGGTGGCTGGAGCGTACAATCAAATAGATTTTCACATAGAGGATGACAATAGAGAGTAGTAGGAGGCTGAAAACAGTGACGACAAACACAATGTATTTCTTAGAGTAAAGTGGCAAAACTGCCGAGCATTCAGGGAGGTTGTCGATGCAGTTCCAGCCGATGATGGGGAGTCCTCCGAGAAGGATGGAGGTAACCCAACATGCTCCAATCAGCAGAAACATTCGGCATGTTTTGTTGGAGCCGTATACCTTTACCTTGGTGATAGCGATATAGCGCTCTATAGCTATTGCCAACAGGCTGAAGACTGAAGCTGCCAGAGCAATGAACACTGTGCCTTCCCTGATGAACCACTGTATTGGGAACAGCTCAAATGTCTTTGCCCCTGATAGAAAAATGTTGGCTATATATGCTGAGCCTGCAAGCAGGTCAGAGAATGCAAGGTTACCAATGAAGAAAAACATAGCCGAATGGAACTTCTTGTTGCGGCAGACGGCAGTCAGGACCATCAGATTCTCAAGGATGATGAATGTGCAAAGGATGACGATCAATATTTCGAGACTGGAGGGATGTTCTTTTTTTTTTTTCTCAATTTCTTCCGTCATTTCATCCGCAGTCATGTTTTTAGCATAGGTGTAGTATAAGCGAATCACAGTCTTATTGTAGTACTGGGAATATTTGCTCCCCATGGTGACAGGGTGGCAATGCACAACGGCTTTACGACAAAGATTCATTCACACAGTGTTGTTCAGAGCGTCTATGCCAGTAGTTTCTGCCTTTGAGTAAAGGACAGGAAGGATGCTGGGAGGGAGACTGTCCTACAGTCACGTCTCAGAAGCTCTATGTGGGTCACCTGTAAACACAAAGAAAGAGAGACGGCCAGGATTACTAACAAAGGAAATGTTGTTGCATCGATGTAATAAACTGTGACAAAGAAAATATATATTTTTAGCAAAGCCACGTGCTCAGCAAAGTCAAAACCTAAAGCAAAACAGAGTATCCAGGAAACATGTTAAGTACAGCGGAAACTAGAAAATTCTTACTTATTCTGACTGTAATAACCCAGGAACAGTAGGATGGCGATAAACAAGAGCTTCAAAAATAAAACCTTTTATTGTCAGAAATCCTTGAGTTGCTTTACAGCAAAACAGATGAAAAATAAAGAATTGGGTGCTGCATTTAAACCACAAAGGCAAACCTTGCAGTTTGCAAGGAAAAGAAGTCAACCGCAGAAAGACTTTGCACCTAACCTAAAGAAGAAAAAAAAAGTACTTTAGTTATTAACCTCCACAAGCAGAGATCACCTTCAGGTGAAAGAATAAATGCTTTGTTAGGGCTGGTGCTTAGACAAAGGACTGCACTCCCAGTCTGAAGGGGACATTCCACTAACCCTGTCCAAGCACTCGGCTGTCAACACACGGCATTGTTGTGGGGAGCAGACCATTCCACTCCAGTGAGTTACCTCTTGAAACTTCAGCATAGCATGCGGATCAGCCAGAGCTCTTCATCCTGACAAGCACCAGCCACCCACTTCCAACCAAAAGTTTTGCAGCTAATCAAATAGATACCAGAAAGTTAAAAGTTGGGGCTTTCCTAAGATTTGAAAAACAAGATGTTTTATCTCTACACCACACTTTTACATAATGATTTCTGAATATCATTAGTTTTATGAAAACTGCTGTGGAAAAAATTAACTAATAGGAGAGTTTTATCATGAAATGCCAAAAAACAAGTCCCAGTGTGAACCGCTAAAATGGATTCAAATTACGTTTTTTATGCAACAACAAAACAAAAATGGGCCCCAGCTACAGGATCTAAAATAAAGGAAGGTTGGAAGCTCTGGAAATCTAATTAGAAGTGGAGCCGGTGTTTTAAACCTGTCAAAAGAAATATGATCTCTCTGCAGACTAGCTTTCAGAGTAATTCAACACTGATGCGTCCTTGTCTTTGCTAGGGAAAGGGAAGAACTGAGGTAAGTGTTGGCTAAAGAAGAAATGAGTGGAAACTGGGCCTGGATCTCTTCTCTGTTCTAATAGGCTTTGAATCTAAACCTGAGAGCCTAAAAGATAAAGAAGGAACAAGACAAAGCCAGACAGAGAGAGCATGGATGTGGAACGGCATCTGGACACAAAGGCAGGAATCTGAGACATCGCTGTGACGTGCACATACATACACAAACCCATCAATGCGATGCATTGCATTGCATTGTAACACACTCGGCTAAATGTGACAGTAGTGTTGCAAAGCATCCTCCTTGCATTCAGACAGGTTCAGCGCACAGCTGCTATAGGCTGCCAGTAATAACCAACACACCGTTTCCTTAAGCAGGAACAAAGAACAATAGTCTCCTTCAGTGTGGATAGCATTGGCCTTCAGCCTTAATAAAGGGACAGCATGCTTCCATTTGGCTACAGCAACTGTATCATAGCAGAAATTTACAGCCAAGCACTCCCTTATCCAACTGCTATCAGAAAAGCCGGGTTCCTCCCCATCCCTTTTAGCTCCAGTAATAGACACAAATGGGAGTGTTTGAGCTTAAGCACATGTGGCATCTGCACTCGGGTAATTATATTAGGTTGTATTATTGCAGCCTATAATGAATTAACTCATGAAAAAGAACCTCTGTGTCTCTGCAGTCTCCTGTCTACTAATGGAGAAAAAAAAATTGGGCTGGCTTTGTTTCACCTTGACTTTTTTCTCTCAGCTCTGTCATTTTTTTTTCCTTTCGGTACGGCACTCTTTTTATCTGTTGTGTAGACAGCTCAAGGTCCGCCTGTCACCAAGGAGTTTTTGGCAACTGTCATCAAGGGATTTCACTTCATGTGGGAAAACTTGACGGGCTGGTTTGCCGAGTGCACCGTCTAAATGTGTTAAACCCTGCCCTGTCGCTCTACCTGCAATACAGTATATCACTCAGATGTTTCTACATTGGCTGATCAACACCTGAACCCCCGCCTTCCTGCCCCTTTGTTGAAGCATTTGACCCAGACAGCACTGTCACACTTCCACAATAAGGGTGACAATGCTAAAAAGTGTTGTCATACCATGACTACCAATGTGTCAATTCTTTTAGACTAGATGTGAACACTTGAAATAATAATCACAAGTAATGTCATAAGAGTAGTATAAAACTAAAACCACTCTAGTCATTTTATTAACTGGCTAATATCAGATTTAAATTCCCCAACTCCCTGAAAAATCTTAATTTTCGATTAATTACAGGAAGAGTAGAAACGTTGGCCTATATTTAAATATATTTCTATATATTTCTATATTTGACATATAAACCACATTTCTGTTTATGTGCACGTTTCTGCACTTAAATGCATCGGTGCAATAAAATACATTACAAACCTGCACCTAAACATAATGCATGCACTTTTAGCTTTCACATACAGAAACTATGCATGTGACAAATAAAGAACCTTGAACCTGCACCTTGAAGGTGGAAACCTAGTCTCAACTTTTCTCTGACGCCCCCTCAAGTCATTATAGATTAAAAATTTAATCTGAGGTTGCTTCCAACACATGTACAGCGCATGCAGGTTTTTGAATCAGGTATTTGATGTTTTTCCATCGGAATGACGACAATTTAGTTTTGTTTTTCACAAAGGTGGAGGTGGAGGTGTAGCATGGGTTACCGAAAGACAACATGACATCCTGTCTGGATTTTACAGCAAAGGCCCAACAAGGTGCAAGAGCAGGTGATGAAACAAACGCTGGCAGAGAAGCAACACGTGAATTAAAGACAAAGGAAGCCAAACAAGAGACAGATACCTGTGGCAGGATATCCTATCAGAGAGCTTTGAGATCTGTATCATAATAAATTTCTCATAAATGATGCAAAGGTTCTCACGTAATGTGCCTTTCTCTGCTTTACAGTGTTTGTGATACTTCACAGCTATGTATAGTTTTCACACCACACATGCAAGAAAATGTATGCAGCTGCATTTGACACCGAATTTTTTTTTAAAACTTTATTTAGTGTTGCAGGGATATGCGATGCATCATGAGGCAAGCTACTTTTGAGTGAACATGAACAGAAAAAAAAGGTTCCGATTTTACCATGTAAGCCTTAATTTTTCACAGTTATGAGCATTTTTCGCTTAATAGTGTCTGAAAGATGAGAATTATTATCTTACTTTCATTTTACAGCTTAAATTACAAAATAAGTCCAACAGACCTGTATAAATCTTGGGCCATAAAGGGTTTTAAACATGCAAAGATTGCTGGAGATAGAGCCTGACGGTTGCTCTTGAAAGCAGACTCTTGCTCTCTTTGGATTTTAACAAGAGAAAGAGCTTTGTCTTCATCGTGGCACTGACGGTTGAACAAAAGCTTCAGGTGTTTTTCATTAGAAACACACAAGTCCCAGTTTGCACCAGAAAACAAACAAAGCCTCACTTCCTTGTTAAACCTTCTGCTACCTGGCTCCATTTTCACCAGGGGGAAAGCATTTGAAACTCACAGTGATGCTAAACCTCAACAACACAAAAATATTTCGTTAAAGACCATTTCAGACAACAACAACCATGAACCGTGAATTGAGAAAGTTTATATTTGACTTTTATCTTGGCTGCATTCAAATATGTTTACTGTTTACTTCAAATAATCCTTCAGCGCACTTCATGGTTGAACTGTTTGTGGTCGGAGACATCCTGTGACACATCTTTCTCCATCTGCCTTTCGCACTCCCTGCGAGCAAGATACCGTAGTGGAAACATATACTCAGACCAGCCTCTGCTGTTCAAAACAAACTGTATGAAAAAGTTAATGTGTGGATTCTCAAATGTAATCTCTCTTATATGCAATGTGATCTATCTCAAAGTATGCTATCACGGGTGCACAGGAAGCCTCTGGTGCCGTTATTTTTTTTCTTTCCTGTTCAGTTTCTTGTGTGTTAATTATCAGTGTTAATCTAAAATGTGAGTATGATTTGCTGTAAATTTTAGCCAGAGTGACTTACATCTTGCTTCCTTACTTTCCCACATGCACATTCTACTCTACTGTAAATGAAGATCACCACGTTAAAGTAACAAAGACCTTTGTATATGTGTTTTGTTTGGTTTTTTATTTCGACTGAACTAAAAGCAAAAGCTGTGAACATCCCGCGGAGGTGTGAGCAGAGATTCTTAGAGGGAAAATTCCACATGCAACGCACAGCAAATATCAAAGTTTCCCCCAATGTCAAGTGCTAACATGCCAGACATGGGGGGAAAAAAAACACCTAGCTCCACCACAAGGTTTCACCACTGCTACCACAGATGCTGAAAGGAAGTGACTAAACCATGCTTACAGAGTTCTGTTTTTTTTTTTTTTCTACACTTTTGACTTTCTTAAATTTGATCAGTGATGACATAGGAGCCTTCCTCTTTACACTGACAGGTCAAAACACAAGCCATTTGCACACAGGAGCCCACCAAGACCCCACACCCACCCTTGCATCAAGCCCGCAGAAAAAAGAAAAACACAGGATGGACTGTGTCTGCTGGCAGATGGTTCCAGTCCCTCTTTACCAATCAATCAATCATTCACCGCCAGGCCTCCATGAGGAAAATCATTTTATATCAGCACAGCGATGCTATTGATTGTCTGCTGGCAATTACCAGGAAAAGGCAATTATCCCAGTTTCATGGTTTAACGGGAAAGAGGAGGATGCATGGTGTTGCTGTCACATGACTGTCCCAGACTTTAAACGACAGGGACAGATTCGCTTATTTGAAGTTTAAAGAAAAACAAAAAGGAACAAGAAAAAAAACTGCTTGAACTTATTTCCCCCTCTCTTTCATGCCCAGCTGCACACAAATTCAGCAACAAGACAGATGCAAAAAAAGCTGTGAAAATAAAGAAGTAAACAATTTAAAAATAAATTGGTTTAGGGTCAGTTGAGCGTAAACAACCTCAATTTCCTGTCACGAGAGAGGCCTCTTACTCGTGGTGTGCTGACCTCAAAGGGAAACATGTTACGTGTTACATATTCACCTGTGTGTTCAAGCAGAAAGATTGAATTAGTAGTTGAGGTGTTATGCACACTTTTTCATCTTTTGTCACTTTTGTTATTTCAGTCAAGTCACAAAGATAGGACAGTGTTTTTGACAGTTGTGACAGCTGATATTTTTGGAGAGCAGCAAAATTCACAGACCCTGACAGTCTGTCGATGATTTTACAAACTTACACATAAGCAGGACACATTGGGCCGAGGATAGACAAGTGGAAAAGTGGCAGATATATAGTCGCTTTTGGATCTGTTGTTTTCAAAAGACCAGCATATCACAACGGTGCTACGCATGAAAACTAAAGCAAGTGGAAATGCGAAAAATGAAGGCTTTTAGCAAGCCCAGTAACACGATCAAGAGGCACAACAGACTGGATGAATGTGATAGTTGCTGCAACATGTTACTGTTTGTGTGGAGGGGAACTGAACTGAGGAACAACAACGTTAACAGAACAAAAAAAAACAAAAAAAGCATGGCGAGCAATAACCTAGCTTGCTAAACTATGTCACAGACATCTATATATTACATCCCCTTCTGTCATAAAAACACTAACAAAACACAGAAGTATTTAGCACACATTAGTATCGGTGTCATACCTGCATCATAGCATCAAACGAGAGATAAAACACACAGCAGTTCCGTTTTACTGAAAGGTGAAACAGTTCCTCCTCTTGAGTTTTCACACTATGTTTAAGGTTTAATTTTAGCTCCAAATAGCAAATGTTTGTTTCTCTTTGTTTGCTACTACACCAACATTAATCACGTGCCACTAAAACCTCATATAAGCGCCTAGATATAGGAGAGCTCGTGTCCCCAATACACGAGATCTGGCATATAATTAGGGATTACCCTTTCGCTCGTCAAACAGTTTGACAGTTTGGGCACAGCCTCTTCTGGGGGTCGCAATCTGGCAAGACATCTCAGTGTGGGAAAAAAAAGCATTTTTAGCTCACGTCTTATTGTGTCATTTTTCTGCTCCTTTCTGAAGTCACATCACAGTCTCTGCAGCTTGATAATGCTTTATATATCGTGGCTGTTTGTGTGCTTTAGGGTTCTTCGGGTACCAAGTGAACATAGCTGTAGACAAAGAGCTGCAGAAAGAAGGGCATCGTGCAGCCTCGGGAGCTATAACCATCACCCCCACTGCTGCTGTCCCCTCAGTGCTCCACTCTCTCTACTTGGGGGTGGGGGATCTCCAAAGTCGGCGCCTGAGAGGCAATTACTGTAATACGTTCACCCTCAGACCATCCCTGTCAACTTACGTCTCGTTTTCAAATTGTTCATGTTTTTATATTGCCCCATATTTGCATATTCTCCTTTCATGCGGCTCTCCGATTTGCAGAACCACATAATCCTTACTCTGACACCCCTCAACCCACCTCGTATTTTTTAAACTTCACCACAGAGATCAAAAGACGAGGCCACAAAGAGGTGATCAAATGCACATCAAGAGGGATTTATTTAGCCCACATCTGGAGCAAGCATGTTCTTAAAGCCCCCTATTAAAGACTTCATTACAGCACATAGTGCGCAATCAGTTCGACAGAACTGTGTAGCTCTGCACCAATAGACTACATTCTCAGGCAATACACAAATGAGTATAATGTTTTAATCTTTTCAGAAAATAGCACTATTATTTTAAATTACTTAAATACACACTTAAAGATTATGATTTTCTGAAATACAAAATCTCAGGAAATTTTATAAGACACTTCTCAGAATTTACCCTTCAACATGTGATATGGTTAAACCACTTTTAAAATTGCAAAGCGCAGAATTTGTCGGCGTGCGTGTCTGAAGGTAAGGTAGTGTTAACCACATGGCGCCTTTCTTAGAGATGCTGAACATGTGTGCATCACATATGCGCTCTGCTTTTTTATCTCTGCACTTTGCACAGCTTTCTTTTTTCTTTCTTTTGTGAGTGTCTCTGTGTGTCTTTGTGTGAGTGCGTGTCTGTGTACGGCGGCTTAAACCAGCAATGTACGTGCAGGCAATGCCATGCAACGCAGGCAGAGAAGTGAGGTCAGGATTGGTTGGCCTCTTGTGAGAAACCTCATGTGTGAGAGCGAAATTGAGCGACTTAAGTTTCAATCACCATGTTCCTCTAACACCATCCCATAGTTGGGTTTTTTGTTTGTTTGTTTTTACAATAAGGTGCCTCCTAATGAAAGGTTTTCAGCCCTCTTTAGTTATCTTTTCTCCCAGCTCACTGTTCCTATTATATCCTGTTTCTAGACTTTCAATTCCACCCCTTCTCATGTTCTCTTGGTAACTGTGCAGATGCCGTGAGAGAATTTGAGATTATTTAATGCATCCGGTGCTAGTGACCGCGAGACATGACTGTGTATATCAATGCATGTGTTTGTGTTGATTGGTAGTGCAGAGGGTTCCGTGACTGCGACACTGTGACTGTTTGTTCCACAGATGCTGCAGTGATTTGCAGTGCACTGCACATCATAGCAAACAGTCACGGTACACCAGACCATCATCAGTAACGCAAAAAAAGGTTTACTGCACAATGAACCGCAACAATGTCTGCAGAGTCGAATGCAAAGAGCCACAAAGCCACCCCGACTGCTCCTGTCTAGTGTCCACTGATAAGTTGATAAATTGACAGTGGCTCTCCATCCCTCCCTATGATCGAGTGTAGGAAAACAACTCCAGACTCCTCTGGCAAACAGAGGTCCATTAACCATAGCTCTGTTTTATGGAGAAAAACACGGTTGCCTAGAGAGGGAACATTGTTGTGTCCACACAGCCCTAACTTGTATCCCAGTATTTTATACAGTTTAGGAATGATTGCATTGAATGGCAGCATTTATGTCTTTGAAATCTCCCCAGCATGAGTGCATCATATGTCAAAACGCGAAGAAATATACTTGTGACCTGCAAATGTGTGCCACGGATGTCTAATGTTACACGGTTTCGGCAGTTTCGAAGGTCTGCTTCATATACTGTAGGCATTATATGAGTGCAAATAAATAAACTCAGCAGTTACTAATTTTTCTTTATATACTGCATTATATCCTGGCTCTGGTTAAAGTGGTTTACCACTATGTAATATGTAAACAGCAAACAGTGTAGCTGTTGTGGAACTCTTCAAATAGCAGAAGGCAACTACTTGACTTTGACTTAGACGAGGCACATTTAAATGAAAACGTCTGAGCAGTTATCATTTAAATAAACGGCATCCACTTCTGCCCCGTCTGTCTGTTCAATTGGAGCTGTCTGGCTTCCATCATGACCCAGCTTGTGTTTGGCTGTAGGTTAAGTCCATCATATCTTTCAGCTTGGAAAGACTTAAGCTGAAGCATTTACAGGATAAACAAACTGAATAGCTAGTTTCAATAAAAATGCCCTCACAGTTGGCCATTTTGTCTAACTTTTAAAGCCTGTGAGTGGATATAACAAAAACCTAGCAACCAAAGAAGCTCATTAGGACGAGAGAGAGCAAATTAACTCTCAGCTCCAAACAAAAGGAACAGCTTCAGGAGGCTTTCACTGGCTGAACAGGGCAATTGAAAACCCAAGAAAACTGTCTCCAGCTTCCTCCTGGGTCTGGGGAGGTGGGGTGTTGAAGTAATCCTGTCAAGTTGTCCAGCTGCACAAACAAAGCTGACCGGATAACAAAGACTTCCAAGAGAGAGGAAGAAAGAGGAGGAGGTGGTCTCCAAAACAACAGCATCTTCATATGTACCTGCCCCGAGATCGCGCAAGAGCGAGCCCTGAAAAGGATCAGAAATGAGAAAACCACGACATGACCACACTAATTAAGCCTGCCACGAGGACAGACTGTACGAGGCTGTTGCCTTTCAGTTCATAAATCACGCTGTCCGATCTAAAGACCGATCCAAAGCCACAGGAGTAACCAGAAACCCTGCATTCAATCCATTCGTCATTGTCTCTGAAAGACCCATGTTGCAAGTTTGTCCTGAAAACCATTTTTTTTGCATTGCCACTTATTGGCAGCATCTGAGTATTGTCTCGTCCAAGCTTGAAACTGCAGGAGAATTGGAACAGACTTATCCACACCAGAAAGTGTCAGGAAATCCTGGCATGCTGCTACAAGCATCAGGGCCTGGTCATGGGGGGTCTCATAGTTTGTCCAAGTGGAAAAGGAATGTAAAGAGTCTTTAAAGCTAATGGTTTCTTTCGCTGATTGAAACAGCATTTTAAAATACTCACAGCTATTGTTTCCCCCAACAAAATAAAATCCATATTTGTAAATGTGTTTTTCATAAGAATAATTATTTTTAACTGGAGTGAGTAGGTGTCAGCAAAGAGCAAGCACATCCTTCTATCATTTGTAGCTTTAAAAAAAAAAAAAAAGGCTAAAAGCAAAGCGCACCACATGTATTTCTCTGATCTTAGGCACTCCCAGCTTTGGCTGTGAATCATATAGCAACATGCTGTCAGCTGTGTGTTGTGACTTGCGCCTCGGCAGCTTGCGAACAGAAGTCGTTTATTTTGCTCCAGCTGCCACACCCAAGGAAAGTGTTTTTCACGAAAAAGGACTACCAGCATGAGCGCGTAGAAACCAGATGGCTATCCGCAGACCACTATTAATATCACAGAGAAATCCCAACAGAGGAGTATAAACACAGGCATTGTCCCTCGTTATCTGACATGGTTCCTATTCTTTTTAAATGTATGCATTGACCTCTGACTGCTTTTACTGAACCAGGTAAAAGACAGGGCGCCTCTGGCAGGTCATGCCTCTGATCTTTTAGTGTTGTTATGAGCCTGATCTGACTGAATAAAGCACAGACAACAAAAGGAAAGACAGCTTCCTCAAAGAAAAGCTTTCTTGCTGCTCCCTATTAGTGGACTGCTCCCAGGCCTTAACTGAAATCTGAGCATCCTTCAGGGATCAACGCCACCCACCCACCACCCATTCCCGACTTTATCCCCCTAGTGACCTGTTCCATTAAAAAAAAATCCCACAAATTGAGTTCCCACTGCTAAATTACCATTAATTTATTTATCCATCCATGCACTTATACATCTATTTATTTATTTACCCCATCTATCCGTCTTCATTTCTCACGCTATCCCCACTGAAACGGCTCCCATTACAGAGGGCCACTGAGCACAGTGGGCTGGGTCAGCATCGCACAGATCCTGAACTCATGAGGTAATGGGCTGCTGGTCTGTGTAAATGTCCCTACAGTTTAACATAAAACATTTAAGGTTCCTTTATATAGACTGTTAAGACTAATACCATGTGTGCTTCAACTCTGTGGAAGGCATTTAGCTAGTAATTTGATTGACCCTTTTGTTACTCCTGCCAAGGGATGGGGAAGGGGGTGGGTGAGCGAAGAAGCCCGGCACCAGTCAGGCCTGTGGCGGGTGTTGTTCACGTGCAATGAGCCATGTGGTCGCATGGGACAAACACAGATGGATGGATGGTTGTGTCATGTCCTATCCAAGACATGCTGGGAAACACACCTGAGTCCACAGGTGGTCATGCATGAACCAAATAAACCAAGTCGGTCTTGCGCAACACCTGCATCAATGACCCTGTTGACAGCCTGTGCAACACTTGATAGGGTGACCCTATTGCTGCTGACTGTGTTTCCTTTTCACAACTATTCTCGATGTTATCACAGGAAGATGTGTACTTAATTTTAACCGGCTTCAAGCTATTCAACATTTTCAGACGCTGATTTCTCACGGCATTTCTTCAGCTGGTCCTCGAGATAATATGACCACAGACTTTTGTACTTTCAGACAGCCTCCTAATGAGCACCGCACCGTAGACCGACACACTGACCCAGACCAAGCACAGGACAGAGCATGATGGATGGAGGCTTTTATCTGAGCAATAAACATTATTTGCTCTAGCTTATCATCTTATCTCACTTTAACTTAAGCATTCTCCCAGGATGTCTACTGGACTGCTGACACCTATATCCTTCACTTAAGGATTTACTCATTTGGTCAGTATGAAACAGTATGTGCTGTGCAGTCAGTATGGAACAATATGTGCTGTGTAGTCAGCATGCTCTCAGCATGCGTGATAAGAAAACCTTCGTTAAATTCAAATCCGGATTTGCAAATTCAGGCCACTTACTTGCAGTTCAGCTGCATCGTATTATTAACGTGTATTCAAATTACATTTCCGTTTTAATTCTCACTCTAAACCACCCATAACAATGCACGAGATTCAGTTAAGGCATGCTTGTTGAAGCTATGAGCTAGTTTTCACTGAAAAGTCTATCTCCCAAGCCCATAAGATTAACTCCGGTGCACATGGGGATAATGGGGGCTTTTGTCTTATTATTACATCCTTTCAATACAATGCCTTCTTTAGAGTGACGGATGAACAAGCCCCAACAACATCAGGGGTCACAGCGTGGAGTGGGTGCGGGGTTGAACGGGGGGGGGGGGCACGGCAAGCTGGCTGTTTGGCTGAGCGCGGTTCCCCCTCAGCCTCGTACAGTACAGCTTCCATACATCAGAGTGCACAAACACCCCCACCCGCCCACGTCCAGCTGCCTTGCACGTTATTATTTGACACGACAAATTGTTAATCGTTAAAGGGCGACGTCTAAGAAGCTGTCACGTTGAATCAAATTTAAAGAAGAAGAAAAAAACATCTCGCGCTGTGCTGTAACTGCTTTCTTGGGACACTTGTGAAAGTGCAGAAGTGACGTTTCTTAACTGCGGCCACGCAGCGAGCTGGCATAGGTACTCATGAGTCATTGTGGCATTTTGAAAAGTTTGCCGAGACTTTCCAAGCATTATTGACACGCTTCACTGCTCATGCAATGAGAGGGACCTCGTGGAGTTTAGATAAGTGTCTGTCTCTGATTTTCAAAGTCCGAGCATCTATAAATATCAGCCTGGTGGAGCGATACAATAGTGCGGATCCCCTTTGTTAGGCTGCTGAAGCACATGCTCTTACTTTTTGCTCTTATCTTTAAATGGTGGGATTACTTACCCCATGAGAGATGGTAGATAGCAGAGTAAAGAGACGCTCCGGCAGTTTGATATTTGTCTTCAGGTGTCCTCACGTGTGCGTCAAAGTTCAGCGCCTTCCTCTGTTACTCCAGACCAACGGTGACAATCAAAACTTTGGTAGCGGACCACACGGCGTGCCTTCTCTAGACAGTGGCAAATCCATACCGGTTTGAGAGCCACCACGAAACTGTTCAAAAAGGCGCGATGATCCCCCCACCCCCCAAAAAAGGAGAAGTTATGAAAGTCAAACCAGACTTTTTATGTTAAAAAAGGTTTTAAAAATGAAGAACTAGCAGTTTCTATTCTGTCGATCTAATCCAGTCGGCTGTCTGTCTGTCTGTCTGTCTGTCGGTCTGTCTGCTCTGTGAGAACAACACTGGGCTGTGGAGCGTCAGTGAGGCACTCACGCAATACGCGCTCACACACCCACACACGCGAGACGCGGCGTGGAGTGTATGGAAACGTCATATTCCCACGAAGAGCCGTGAGTCTCGCTTTTGAAATATAAAACTAAAACGAGGCAGTTCTGCGGCCAACAATTAATATGGAAAATGCCCTTTAAGCTGATTTCTGGACCTTTTCTTCACTTTGGAGCGCTCAAATAAAGTCCAGATGTGCCGCCTCCCCACTTCCTCTTTTCCTAACAGATCCCAACACTTTTCAACTGACAGAGGCCAAGTATTCCTGCACTGTGAAACAATAAATACCACCATTTGAGCTGATTTACTGTGTCTTTAATATATTCTTGCTTTGTTTGTTTTTTTTCAGCTGACCTGTTCTCGTTGACTGTTTGTGGTGACTCATGGCTTTTATTTTTTCCATTTATCCCTCAGGTCTGGGCATATAGGCGCAATAAGATGGGTGAGGTGAAGGTAAGTCAGGACTTGTTAGTCAACAGGGCTGTGCCCACAGCTGGCAGGTGTTCGCCCCAGCGAAAAAGCCTCTTTCCAGCCGCAGGAAAGGTAATAATGTCTTCCCAGTCATTATGTTGAAAGCCAAAGTCGTCCCAAGTGGCCATGATGTCATGCGTCTGTGTAAAAGAAGAAGCTGCATTATGTTACTGCAGCAGTTAAACATCAAAAACTGGACTGGATTTTGTGGGATTGTGAGACCAGCGTTTGGGATTGTTGAGACACCCTAAATAAATGTTTTGTTTTGTTTGTTTGTTAAAAAAAAATACAGATTATTTTTTACAATAGAGAAAAGAAAAATCTGAACGACAAGTGAAAGACTTTGGTTGAAACACAGCGAGTCACTTTCAGATACTTTTTCCTGTTAAAAATGACCGCAATCCAAATGGCAGGAAACAGGTGGCATTTGTTCATACTTTTGTGTACCAGAATGTGCTTAATGACATCAGAGAGCATTAAAATGAAAAATGACTACATTGCTCTTATGAAGCCCCCCAATAAGAGTGTATGAGACGTAGCGTGCAACAGCCGTCTTCAGATGAGTCTTTGCCTGTCTGTGTCTACAAGACAGTTTGAACAACCTTGACTCATGCTGCGTCTGCTGATGGTTTACTGGGGTTGAGAAAGATTGTGCAATTCTCTCTCAACACACACATGTCTATCATCCTTGCTGTTGATGGTGTGGGGAAATTACTTTCTCTAAAGAAAAAGAAGAACAACTTGTGACAAAAAACATCAACTTTGCAACACTTCTTTTAACGTTGACTAAATCTTCCAATCTGCAATCCCCAAGTGATGGGGTCAATGCGTAAACGGTCTAGTGGTGTATCTCAAATGCTTTTGTTCTCACGGTCCTTCTTCAGCTAGGTGTTTAATGGCTGTGTAGCAGACAGGCTTTATGGACTGGCTGCTCACTGTCAGAGGGTTTATGATTGGACACTGCTCCACTAAAACTGCCCCGCTGCGGTCTCTCTCTCTGAGCCTTTAGGGGAGGGGTCAAGAGCCCTGACCTCACTTCCTGTTGGGGCTCCTCACAAGCATTCCATTGTCTGTGAGAATGTACATGGGCTCTGGGGACTCTGCACATCTGGCAGCTGTTATTAGCAACCTCCTGTACCCACCCCTAAACCCCCGAAGAAGAGTTCCACATGTGCTCATGGATGTGTGCCCCAAAACACACTTCAAAACCAGCTCTCTCCGATGTTGTTTGCCCTTGTGGTACATTTAAGCGTTTATTCTTGACAATAGGAAGGCGAAATGTTGGGAAACATGTTTGTGTTCTTTCTTGCAGTGTTTTTTAAATAATTGATTTGTGGCTTTCTACAGTCTTACTGTTAAAAGCCAGAGATTAGCTCAATAGAAAGGAGCTTGGTTGAATCTGTCTAACTGTAACCTGAACCTCTAAAGTTTTCTGATTAACACATCACACCTTGTTTGTTATTCCAAAACAAGTAGCAGCTTTGCCAGAGGTTTGTGGGCAAACGCTTTATTGTTTGGGATCTGCTTCTAACTGCTCACCTGCTTCTAGGCAGAATTAGAATCTGCCCTATAGATGCTGTTGTTGTACAGAAAAACAAAAAAGATAAGATGTGAAGACATCTGGTGAAATTTGAGGATTGTAATAGGTGGATTTTTGTTACCTGTGACCTTGTTTATTGTCCGTGCAGAGCAAAGTGAGCTAACAGCCAGTGCTGAAGAGTAACAGAAAGTACTTAATCTGGTAGTTCAACCATTCATACTTCTATTATACATTTTACTACATGTCCTAACTGAAACCTATTTGACATTTAACAAGTCCTGGTACTTTGTAATTTCGATTACTATGCCGTAATGCTTGACGCATTTCTCATTTAACACTATCTGTGACCACACACTTGAACAGTTTATCTGCTAAAAGGTCGGGCATTTCAGAGGCATTGTCACCATGAAAATTCCCTAAAATGCCAATATTAACTAATGCCCAGTTCAGTTACTTGGGTAATTGTGCCTGGTGCAATGCCCTCACCTAGACATCACTGTCTAGAACAAAGGTGATGTATATTATGTACACAAAAGAAAAGTTGATATTCATACTTTGTCATTAAACAAAGAGTGTTTTTGCAAGCTTGAAACTTTCTTGTTAGTTATTATTAGCGTAATTATTTCTTCATATATATATATATATGTATATATATATTTCCTGTGTGTGTGTGTGTGTGTGTGTGTGTGTGTATAGAGAGATAGAGATGGATTTATAGATACAGATTTTCAGTTTGTCTAAATATATTTACAGAGACAAACTGAAAATGTGTCTCATACACAGGAAGCCTTTATAGAGGTGAGTTGCCCTGTGTTTGACTTACCAGAACTGAGGTACTTAGCAGAAGTGGCACGACTGTACAAAGAGAACACAGCGGATTAGCTTTATTACTCATCACTGGAGGTCTTTGTTGTATGGAACCAGAGAACCAAAACTATAAATGAGTCTATGCAGAGGGGCTAAATATGCTATGTTTCTAATTCTTTGAGCACAATTACACCAAGGAAGTCCTTAGTATTGAGCCTGACTGCTCTCTGGCAGCACCGTGTGAGACACAGGGGCTTTCCATCCCATCTGTATCAACATCTGATAGCATGTAAATTCCAGGTACAGATAAACTGTCATAATGTCACAACAACAACAAAAAAAAGATACGTTTTGTATTGTTTTCCAGTAATGAGCGATCTGTTGCTCAAGAAAAAAATTCTGTTAATTAGATTTTGTCGTATTTGCTGTACTGCGTGTTCTTCTTTAAATGGCACTTGATGGGAGTCCTACTATATTTTGTATCTTACATTTATTTTGTATTTTTTATTTTAGGCACTTTGGTGTACTAATTTTTATTCTGGTATTTAAAGATGTATGTAGAGTTTGGTTTTTTTTTTGTTTCAGACTCTTTGTTTTACTCATTATTAGTCTGACAGATGTATATAGAGTTTGTTGGTTGCCTTTTGGTGTATTTTTTGTCTTGGCAAAGCCTTTGAAGCATTTTGAGCTTGTTGTTTGTCTGAAAGGTACTATTGAAAAATTTTGATTGCAAAGAGAAAACAAATATGGAAAGTTGACCACAAGGGAAAGATCTTGCATCACTTCCTCTTCCAAGAAAGAAAAAAAAATCTTCCAGACATTAGAAAAAATCACTGCTAATACCTTCCTCTTTCCTATAAAGATGTTTTACCAATGTGATATGAGTATTTTTAGCTTCTTGAATGTTCCTCAGATGATCGGGACCCATGATCCAGATGAAAAGGTAGTAGCTCATGTGAAACCAACAAAGGATATCTGGCACTTCAGTTCCATAACATGAAGACAATACACAATGACTATCTATGTTTAGCTTATAGTGAAGAACACAAAGCTCTAATAATCACAATCATTGTGAATACAGCATGCAGGCAGACTGCTAGTGGCATATACCTTAGAGCAGGAGTCCTGTCTGGGGTCTAGCAGCTTATCTCTGCCTGCACTCTAAACATCAGACTTAAGTGTTGGCTGTGCCACATGCCTGTGCTGTTCACAGGTTTAGAAGAAATCCGTACACCCTCCATTCACTCCCTGAAAACCTGCAGTGTTATCTTACTGCTTATCTCTGGACCATCTAGAAACTTTTTTTCCCTTCGGCACAAAAGAACTTGATCCGCTCTGTGTGCAGGAGTAAAAATTTGAATAACTGTTCAGGTCACCTTGTCTGCTCATGCACAAAGGAAATATAGACCTTGTGTTATCTGTCAATGTTTATATTTTCTTGGGCATCATTTAATCCTCTGTGTTTGTGACAAAAACGTTACCAGCATTTTCTTTATTCGTGCAAAACTACAATATGCCATTGTTCCACCCATGTGCAGACGTGTCTCTCACATGGGTATAAAGTTACCATAGTTTTATAGCAAGGTTTAAAAAGCTCGTTCCCATGGTCCAGTTTTGCACTGGTCTGTGTACTGGTTACTATGCTTGGGTATTAGTATTGGATGTCCGTTGTATTCATGATTCACTGGTTTGCTGAGGGAAAAGGTGTTTGTGGATAGTAACATGTGGTGCCCACACAGTCGGGAGGGGGGTTAGTCATGACTCTTGTGGCTTCCTGCAGATTAGGACGGTGTTTATAGAGCCCTGCTAAAGTACCCTTAGTAAAACACATTCAAATCCACACACTCATTATTAGTCTTTTCCATTAACATAACTCAAGCCTGTTTTTAATAGCAGGGGCAGCCAAAGGAGAACTGATGCAACTTCTGTCTGCTTTGTGGCCAAACAGTCAATTGTTGGTTGAAACTGAGGGGGATTGTCTGAGATGTGGAAACAGCAAAGTTCAGCATCTGGCAGAGCCAGAGATAGGATCCCTGACATTTAATCTTCAGAGGCTTTGCTAAGGGCACGGTTAAAAATCTGATGTTTTGACCTGAAACCATATGGCAGCCATCAGTGGCAAAGAAGCACAACCCTGACATTTCTTGCTAATTTACTGACTAGAAGTTCAAAAGGTTAGTCAGAGGTTTGAATGAACACGTGGGTGTGTTAGTTTTAGAAAATGGTGATATCAGGACAAAAAAATCAACTCAGTTTTGTCTCTGTTTACGTTGTTATGTGTTTGGAACATGTGATGATAAAAAGATCCGTTTTTGCTTTGAACTGAGATTATTTTAGAAGATGGCATTATGTTTACTATTCTGGGATTCTGCAAATGTGATAAAAACAGATGCTCTCACTCTTCGACCTTGACTGTTGACGTGGGATTCAAAAAAATGCTACGTGCCTGTCATGGTAAGTAACTTCAATGTGTGTGAAGATGTGGTCACAAGAGACAAAGGAAGTCTCTCATTTTTTTGGTTCTCTCATGCAGAAAGAGAGAAAAACAAAAAAACAAAACGCAGACAAAACCAATGGAGCGGTACACTAAACGTGTCTATAGAGAAATCAGAAAAGAGAAGGATGTTAGGTCGTTTGACAGAGGGTAAACTAAGTTTTCCTAAACCAGGTCAAGCACACACTGAAATTTGGCTATTGTACTGCTGAGACAGGGAAACCAGACTCGGTGATTTAATCCCATGTATTTTTGCTTGAGGCCATACGCTGTGTTTTTGTTGTTTTTGTTTGCTTAAGTGCGTCTACAAAGGGTGTTTCTCCTGACGTATGAGTCCAAAGGTGCACATTCTCAAGGAGAAACGGCTCTTTTCCCAAAGGGAAGCTGACTGCCTGGGTCAATGTTGGAGGTCATCAGATAAGATGGATCAGGGGCAGGCCATTACTTTAATCCAGCTGTTCTCTCGCATGACCTTCACCCCTTTAGCTAAAGGTGAGCATTCACAGATCCAAATTTTGTTGTCAAAGTTATAACTTGGGCAATGAAAAAACGATGGAAGTGGAGCAGCAGGAGTCTAAATGTCACACCTCCCTGATACAGCCTGAAGCACCTCTGTCTTTAAAACTGGGACAGACACACATAAACATAAACAGAGCAGGAGACAGCCAGACAGTCACAGAGACATGAGAAGAAACCAAAGTTTGAGAAGGGATCAGGACAAATCTGTAAATTCATTTCTTGTAACACTGCAAAACAAATGAGGTAGTTAACAGTTAGATAAAGCAGGGCATTGTTGAATTCATAAAGTAGAATGATGTATTTTTATTGTCCTTTTTTTTAAATAGTAGCACTCTTTAAATCACCTTTGAACCAGGGAGAAAACCTCAGAGATTTATTGACTCCACACCGTTGCCTCCCCTGTGTCTAAGCTCTACACACCACCCAGGAAGTGATGCTTTGATCAGCACACTGCACGCATTCTTCCCATCATCATCTCACTTCCCTCCCCGGTGTTTGTTATTGGCTGCAGCTGGAACACCTCAAGTCGCTCAGACCTCACTCCATCAGGGTTGCACTGACAAAATACAGCTCAACAAAGCTGGAATAGCTCACCTCTGTTTGATTTTAACTTTCGTTAGAATATAAAGTCCAAGTCAAACCACTAAAGGGTCTGCGGAGTTTCACAGCAAATGCTTTGTTTACGTCTCCCTGTAAAGCATCATCTCTCTGTTACGATAAGCCATCAGAATATGATAGGGGAAAAAATGATGTGTGACGTATGAAACAGAAAACTGGTTGGACAATCCATCCATTTGTCCATAAATGAGTGTGTGTGAGAGGAAAAGTACTGTACATAAATCGGGATTTCCTTGGCAAATGTGTGTGCGCACTTTTAATATTTTGATCAGATTGGAAATAAGCAGCAGCAAAGCAGACTAAAACACAGTCTGTCTATGTTAACACACAGTTAGCACAACTCTGTGGTTAAAACTAGATGTTAAAAAAACAACAACTTTTGGCCTGCCTCCAGTTGTCTGAGGCATCTATTAGAAACGATGAGGCCATTTTCCAGTGAAATTATTTCTCAGTTAACTGTGGTTTCACACCTGTTGATCTCTACTCAGTTACCATGGTAACTCCAGGTAACTCCTGGATAAGACAATAAGCAGTCTGTATTCACCTTCAATATTGCTATAAACTGATATTTATATTTTTATATGGCTTTTATTCTTTGTAATGTTTAACTTTTGGGTGACAGCTCAAAGACAGAGAGGATAAAGAGGGAGAGAAA
Organism: Pundamilia nyererei; assembly: GCF_000239375.1. Taxonomy (NCBI): domain Eukaryota; kingdom Metazoa; phylum Chordata; class Actinopteri; order Cichliformes; family Cichlidae; genus Pundamilia; species Pundamilia nyererei. Next base: position 300,355 of record NW_005187659.1, on the reverse strand, counting down.
GCAAGAGACACGAGATGAATGTACATGTAAAAGATCTTTGATTCCCATAACATGGCCATATGGCCAAATATGGATATGATTGATCTTCACTTGTTTTAAATTGTTCTTTGCTTTTGAATGAAAATTCACCTGAAATTTTACAGGTGAGCAACAAGAAAACATGGCTCGCCTGGAGTCTGTGACACAAAATGAGAATATCATCAAATATACGTGACTGCCTAAAAAGGAAGTCTTTCTGTCTGAGTCATTTCACAACTCTGAATATTTTTTAACAGCAAATTTTTATTTCTTTTTTAACAGAACTCGTCTCACTTAACATTCTGTTCACTGTAACACCGATCAGTCAGAATGAGTTGACATGTATGGCAATAGTCTTTCCTGTTATGTTAAATGAGTTGACTTGCTGTAGGGCTTTGAGTGAAAAATGTTTGGGATAACAAACAAAAGTACTTTTCGGGAAGTTAAAAAAGGAAATGGCACTGAAGCCAACAGACATGATGCCCTCACTTCTCACATCCCAGTTCAAAATTTTTTGTCACACTATAAAAAATGGAATAAAGGTGGGGTACATATAGAAATGTACACGTACATATGTTTTAAACATTACAGAAAGATTAAAAGCACTGCTGTGAAGGCACAATATAAACAATACTTAAAAGGATCATTAACTGTGGCTAAAGAATCAACATACTTGCTTAAGAATTGGCAGATCTTCCCACATACAGTACGGTAACTCCTAACTCAATTATCTCTAAGCTAGCTAATGACATCGAGCCATCACTACTCCCTGGTAAAGTCCAAGATGAGACATGATGACTACAGTACGACACCTTCTCTTCAACTTCCCCCTGAAGGAGCTTTCACATGATGATGACTGTTAGCTCATGCTGCTGCTTGCCAGCTGGTCTGGTTTTACTTGCACATGTGTGAGTCATTGCATTAGAGCTTCAACTGTGCACAGTGAAATAAAAAGACTGCTGCATCATTATCTAATCACCCTGCAGGTTTGATAGGGGCAGTATACACTGTTAAGAACAAAATAAAAACCACTCCATCCGGTTGTTGAGGTGGATCATGGGAAATGCAGAGTCAGAGACATTTAAGTATGCGTAATTTGGCAACTTTGCAGCTGCCACAGAGAATGCTCCATAAAACTGACGAATATCGCTGCTGGATAACAAAAAGAAAATGTGGCTTCAATTAACAGCTCGCACAAACTCTTCTGTGACTGGCAGTAATCTCGCTAACCTAAAACAGATTGATTTAGGCATTCCTCCTGATCTGAAAGCACCACCAGGACTAGTGTTTTTGTTCAACTTGAATAACACTATACAGCCAGACTCTCAGATTTTTGTTTATTCTACTGTCTCTTACCAACCGTGGGACTTTAACCTCTATGTCGAAGAACTGTTTCATTTCCAGATCTCTCCTTTAAATCTGCAGGTTCACTCCACTGACTTTCAGTAGCACGGGCAGGCTTTAACATGCAAGAGAAAATGTTCATTAGCTCTGAATACTCACTTTTTCTGAGAAACATGGATTTGATGGCCCTGTAAAATAGTGCTCTTATCCTGGCTTCATACCAGTCTTGCCCCCTTACCCCTTCCGCAGTCAACCCCTACGCCCCATCTGAGCAGCCCCGAATTCCAGGAAAACTTGCAACAAAGTTCTGGCTCGCATTAATCACAGTTCCACTCCCTGTAGAGCACAGAGGGAGAGACATCACCCCCTTCCCTTTCTGTGACCCCCTTCAGCTTCACACACCCACCTTTGACTGTTTTGATGCAGCCAAAAGTAGGAGATGAGAACTTCCTCCCGTTTTACCACAACCTCAACAGGTCTCTGTTTCACTTTGAGTATCTCACAATCTGCTGAGATCTTAACAGCCCCATTTGTCACACCACTGTGGTGACAAAGTCATGCTGCGTCAGTCAGTCTCTCTGCTTTATTTACCTGTTAGTTTTTCTGCATGTGGTCGTATTGTCGTTAACTCTTTATTGCACGCAATCCACTACAATGGTGTTAGCCAGGTCCCACGGGTTGCTACCTCCTGCCAGTTGTTTTATGGTGAACAAACAAGGCAAAGCGTGACTAAAAACTGGTCCAGATGATCCGCTGGAGGGGAGCTCATGTTTCACAAATTTTACACTTAACTGAAAAGCTAATGTGTGCTGAGAAAAAGTTCCATGACACAACACAGTTATGTGAGGAAAGAAAAAAAAAACATGTTATGCAACCACTGTTTCACACTGCTAATATAAAAGATTTTTATTCATTGGCCCGTGTTTAAGCCTAAAAGGAGTGTGTGAGTGCAACGCTGCAGCCCAACCCGTTCCAGTGATAGACCTGTCTCTGCATGCCCATTAGATGCAGGTGAACTGAATAATACACAGGATAGTGTTCTCATCTAAAAAACGTATACATCCCACTGGCTGTGTTTCTGGGACAATATGGCCGAGATCTCTGACGGGAATTCAGAGCACAGCTCTCATGAATAGCACATAAACAGAGAACATCCGTAAACAGTTTGAAGGACTCGTTTGGATTTTGTTCCAAGACGGTGGGTGGGAAGGAGGGATTCAGAAAGGGGACTGAGACAGAAGGCCAAGAGAGTGAAGCACTGCAGCTGATATTCCCTCTATGGCGGCCTGGTTGGGAGGAGCAACATCAAGCTGCCTCTGTTCTCCTTTGGGACGTTCTGCCTGTACAAACAAACCGACCCCGGGCCTCTGGTCTAATGGGAACCAGACCTGCTCGAGGACCAAATCTCCTATTTTTTTTTCTTTCCTTTTCTTCGCTCTCCATCCCACCCCCACCCCTATCCTCCCCTCACTCAACAACCAACGCTCCGTTGACACGCACTCCAGCTGAAGGACGCACTTCAATTATTCTAAACAGACCTGAAAAAATTCCCCTTCCCTTTATCAAGCTTTCCCACACAGCAATTTTACATGACATTCCAAGTTTGTACATCAACGCTGACCTTCTTGATCCTCAAGGAATCAGATTCCAGTGACCTGTACTTATCACCACAGACACACTTTCTCTCACTTTTGCATACTTTCTTTATCACTCTTCCCTATTCCCTCTCTCTGTGTCACATGTGCGCACACAGAGCTTCCCATGCATCTGTTTGCAAAAACGTCAGTCTTTTTGACAGAGTGTGAGTACATTTCTGCACCCAAGTACATGCATAACTAGAGAGTTCCACCAAATGACGAAAGCATAGGATTAGAGGCACCAAGGTGATGTGTTGGCTGCTGTATGAAAGAATGTCATCCCTGGCTACAAAGTCTGAATGTTCTCACTGTTAGGGTTCAGAGTTTATCAGTGAATGTCCTCCCAGTCTCACTGGTGTCTCTATCTGAATGTTCTGTTTTACCAAAGTATGAATACTGGCACAGAGTCAGACGGGGGGGGAAAAGGCTCTTAAAACACATAGAGCCTCCACATTGACAGCACATCTGATTCAAAGAGGCCTGATTGTGATACGGCCTGGTGACACTGCTCCTAACAAACATGTGGAGCTGTTTAAATTGCTTCATTTCATCACTATAGTCTCCTTCCTGCAAGATAAGGCTGGGATAAAAATCCAATACTTCCTTCTGTTTTTAATTTTTCTTTTCTATTTAAATCTGCATACGATCTGTAGTCAGGTCACTGACGCCAAGTGCATGGAAAGGCAGATTTATTGACAAGAATGAACCATGTCTGAAGATGTGGAAAAACTCACAAACACTGGATATGACTGTTCAGCTCTGTCTTCCTCCCACACATCTGGGCACAAACCCGTCAATGTCCCTCAGGCAAAGATCGCTGATGAACTGAGCTGTCTTGCTGCCCAGTTCACAGTCATTCAACCCCACCATCCCCTGAAAAAAGTGTGTGCAAACACTCACGCTCAATCCACACCCTTACATTTGATTTTTGCCCGGTCTTGTGAGCTGGTCTGGGCTTCTCTCTTTCTCCATGGGATTGCTCTGGGATTTCTGGCAGTGTTTACTTCTTTGTGCTCTACAAGCCTGGAGCGGCCAAGCCCAGGCACACACTCACTTCTATGGAAGGGTAGGTTTTTCTGCACTGTCAGCACAAAGTGTTAACAAACGTGTTGCAACTTATGGCTCTGTGGAAGCGTGTAGGAGTCAGAGTTATATACAGGATGTGAAACAGAAACCACTCAGATATTGGGGTCACTTGGAAATGTCCTCATTTACAAAAGAAAACTGAATTGCTTTTCAGCACATATCGGCTCATGAACCATAAACAGCTAATTTTCAGCAACCATTGTAACATCCTGTGTCATATTCTATCATGACAAGTTTCAGCTGTTGATTACAGAAGCAATCATTTTAGCTACTTTGTGTCTGCAGCATCTACCTTTGCAGGTTTGAATACAGGCTGAATCAGTGAAAGGAAAAAAAGAACTTTCACCTGAATTGTTGCTTTAACAAATACGGCCAAAGAATTAACAATTGATTTCATACAACAGTGTGTACTGTTCCTTTCACACACAAAAACCACAAACAGCTTTAAAACAGAGCAGAGAGAAAAATAGGAGGATCCCAAGAGAACAAAACATCTGTGTTTCTACTTACTAAACATAGCAAGTCTTCTGTTTGCTTTGTTTGATGGTAGTCGCATAATGCCAAGGCTAATGTCAGCAACAAATTAATAGATGCTGGCTTTGTGAGCAAAGCTGGAAAAGAAAATATGTATCAGAAAGCAGTTCATAACTGAAAACAATATTAAATGAGCAAAAGAACAAGCACCAACAATATATTAAGCCCACCTGCACGATACTGTGTATGGTGTATCTTCCCCCTGTGCTTCCAAAGCATCTCTCACATGTCAGGACATGGGCACAGGACCCCTGAAGGTGTCGTGTAGTGTCTGGCACCAAGACTTTGGCAGCAGGTCTGTAGGATACAAGCTGGGGCCTCTGAGGATCAGGCTTGTTCAAACATATCCCTCAGATACTCAGTCATATTGGGATCAGGGGGAATTTGGAGGCTAGATCAATGCCTAGAGCAATCTGTCATGATGCATGATCTGTTCTTGAGTAGTTTTCTTTGGTAATGTTTAGGTGGGTTGGACATGCCTGCAATGATTTTACTGTTGTTGCTGTGCCCAGGCTATGATTATCACTTCTCATTTGCATTTGGTAGCGTGCGTTTGTGAGCCTTTGTGATTGGATGATACAGCTCCAGGGCATATTTAATTGGTGTGTCATTGATCTGCTGTTTTCATGTACTCACATGTCACGTAGTCCTGTTACATGAAATAGAGATGGGTCAATGCATTAACGCTATCGGGGTCTGAACATTTCAAAAGTTTGTTTGGGGACTATATAGTTGGTTGTTACAGTGTAATAACACACTGTAATGTGACTTTGTCTGCTTTTACAATATCAATAAAACACACTGAATGAAAGATATGTTGAAATCTTGCAACATAACCACAAAGTAATAATGTCTTTTGGTATTAGTGATGACACCAGGCGGGTGTGTCCAGGCAGGAGTTAATGCCGTACTTGTTTATATTCTCACTGATGTAATTTGTTGAGGCAACAGAACTTTGGCAGGAAGGGACTGACAAACAGTCAAGGTCATTGACCCAGTTCAGGGAAAAAGCCACCAATCAGCTGTGTGTCCCTGATGTTTCAAATTAACGATTAGTTCTTGATATAGGACAGTAGATGGGGCAACAGGGCTGTCTTTGTTTGTTAATGATCACACAGCACTATGACCAATAATGGTTAACCACACATAACATCTTTCACCATTTTTTTTAAAACCTCCTTCCGCTTCTTGTCTTTCTTTTCCTCTATATTGTTCCACTGCCACGTTGCAACTATTCCGAGTTTGGGAAGTAGAGACACCTGGATTTAGCCTTTTTTTTTTTTCGCCCCCCAGAAAATGTCTTCCTTCCAGGGTAGGTACGCCAAAGGCTATGGCCATGTGATGACAATGATGATGTGGCATGGTCTGATAGTGAGAAAGTATTGAGCGTGGGGACTCCACACCCCCATGGCCTCGCAACGCTCCCCTATCCTGAATCAAATACACAGAGATGTGTGGGATTACTCTCACAGGAGGCACTTGAACCCTTTGACTTCCTGCCCGCTCATGAGTTCACTGGTCTCAGTGGGAGTGTCTGTGAAATGCATGCGCAATAACAGCCGAATGAAGGCAAGAGAGACCAGAAGGAGGAACGGGACGTGCTGTGAAGGAAGAGGAGTGAATGACAGGTTAGTGGGGGAGGTAGAGAAGGAGGATGAGAGGTGGGGGGAAAGACCATCCAGGGTCTGTCTATAACGAGCCTGAGGCTGTTGGCAGCAATAGCATGTGTTATGGAGAGGACTCAGTTCTCTCTTAAAAAACTGGACGAAGGGGGTGGGGGTGCGAATGCTGCGCAGCCAGGAAAAATTCACAAAATAACAAAAAAAAAAGTTCCTCAGCTGTCTGACAAAATGGTCTGTTTTTCATTAATACAGGCAAGTTGCTATTTTGAGGCAGAGCTTCCATGTAAAATATGACCTTAAGTTTTAATCTGTTGGGTGCAGATAAAGATCTGGACTCTATTTGCTAAACACGCTGCATCAGCCTGAGGCTGGCCTCATTTGTGACCAGTCTTTAGCAAGCCTTGTGACAGCCTGTTATGCTTTCTACGTCCATCATGTGCCACAGTAAAGCATTTTGCGCTTATAATATTGTACAAGGGCCGATAACGTGTGGTATCATGTGCTGGTCCCTGACAGCTTGCTTGTCTCTCACTGTCTCCCAGCTAATATTAGAGCAGCGCTGATTAAAGAGAGGGCTGATTTTGGTCCCAGTGAAGGTCAAAGTACTTAAAGTGGCAGCATCGAAGTGCTGTGAGGCTAACAAGAGTGAGCACCTGGTGTCCAATGCCTGCAGCTCGAAAGGTAAGGTTTTTAGAAGGAAGGGAGGGGGCAGGATGATGATCTTATATACAAAGCCAGCTTGTTTGAGACCAGGCTCAGATGGAGCTGCTCTGCCAAGGGTCCAGGGCTCTACATCCTGCCGCGCACTGAAAGACCCAGTCTTCAAATAAGTCACACGAACAAAGAGCCATACAGGCTGTAATCACCCATAAGCAACCCCATACACACATAGAAAGAGTACACTGTACTTCTCTATCTCCTTTGTTTTGTTTTTACTGTTTGCAGTGCCACCCATTAAGCTCCGAGTATTTCTCAAGAAGTCCTGGTTTTAAAATCGAACTCACAAATCAGTGCAATTAAGTCATTCTCTGCAAAAGACACACGCATATACACAAACACACTAACTCCCCCGTCATCGTCTCCCCGTGTTTCACCCTCGGGCAGCAACTGCGTAATGCCTTCCAGATGTTGGGATGCTGTATTCTCTGGCCTACCAAACCTTGGAAGTCAGTGCCCCTCTCTCATGGTGTTAATGGTGCCCAGGAGGCCTTTGAGGGGGGAAGGGAGGGGAGTCACAAGACCTTTCAACCTCCTATAGAGAATACAAAAAAGACCTCAGGATCCTTTCCCTTTCACAGGGTAATCGGTCAGCTGTCTTCTCTTTGCATTGATCAGCGGGGTTTCAAATGGAATTCCTGATGAGAAACCTGGGTGTGGTTTAAAAAGACATCCTAGTAACAGTGGAGGCAGGAAGGTGTGCTTACAAACAGGATAACAAAGTCCTCTGCAGCTGTTCTTTCTCCAGATGGGTAGTGGTGGTGAACACTATTAGATTTCATATATCAGCTTCCTTGGGCTGAGTATCTTGTGTCAGCTGCTCCTTGTCAACTTTTTGCAAACCTGCCATATTATTCCTTTTTCTGAGTCTTAATAAATGAGTCTTGGTATAAAAAAATCAATGGCTACTCTCTTGAGTTAGCTTGTGTTTCCATCTTTCCATTTCTCTCTCCCTATGAGCTCCACTAAATGATCCTCTGTCACAGTCTCAGTTTTATGTTCCATACTTTACTCCAAGCTGAATGGCCAATCATTGGGGTCCTATCTATTTCGCAGTACAGACCATAAAACAGTATAAGACATGGTAGACAGCCACAGTCCCTCAGGGAATATTTTTTAAAAACAATATTAAAACCAGTGTTGGAACTTTTCCAGTCATGGTTATTCATTTATGTTCTTTTACTATGGAGGTTTGCGGTGATTGGATGACGAATGCAACCATCAGGGATGCAGGACAACTTCCAAAGATGGCTTTGGGGTGTTTCTGTTATTCTGGCAACTTGCACCATATAAAGGATAGATCACTCAAATGCACCAGCATGGCTCGGGCAAAGGGTGCAGACCAAGTGATCCCTAGACTAAAACCAAAAGAGGAGCGAGTGAGTTGAAGCGAGAAGAAAAAAGCTCCAGGCCGAGGATCTCTGTGAGAAAGTGTCCATCTGCAGCACACGCTGGAAACGACCCAAAACAAACAGGTTAAAATTAAACCACAGAGTGAAAGCCAATCTGTGTGTTTAACGTTCTTACAAACAGAGGATTACCGTGTTACCATTTCAAAGGTCTGAGAAATTGTCAGTTTTGTGGTTTATCCCACCACAATACAACCAATAATCTATGTAGTAGCCCCCCCACTGGCTGACGCACAGAGAGATAGGGCATTTTGGAGAAAGATAGAACTAAGAAGAAAGTAAAAAGTCACATGTAGGAAGGTCTTCAAACTTTGGCATTCTGTTTAATTATTTAAAAAAAAAAACACTTTTTAAAAACTAGAATGATAAATCCTCCTGCTATAATTTATAGCATAACATATTTAACTTTTACAGTACAGTTATTGTAATAATTGCAGGTATAAGTTCCAAAGAAAAGCATATTTGTTACGCAGAGATAAAGTATGAATACAAATCAAGCCAAAGCTTGCAGATTCTTTCTTTAGACTTTGACATAGGTCATGAAGCTACTTGAGATGTGAGCTTTTCCCACTAACTCCACTGCATGTACTAGCAGGTTGAGTAATATTTGTGCCATTTTTGGATGATAATGTAACATTTCTCTAGAAATTTCTCTAGTAGAAACACAGACGCTCTGTCTTTGCATCTTTTTAATCTGACTAACGGGCATCCCATCTTTCTAACCAGTTGATTCTGACTTTCCTAATTGGGTTTGGGCTTTGTTATGAAAGTATGTGGTTGCTGCGGTTGCCACCGCAGATGTTTCCCCATTCCATAAGTACTGCATTCCCCTCCTTTTTCAAAAGCCATGTCAGCCCCACAAGTTACTGCAAAGCCATAGGGGATCAAATTTGTTCAGCTGCTAAGGACAAAGTGTACTTCTGAGCGGTGGTGATTTGACACTTTGCTGCCATCTAGTGTTGACTAATGGCTCTGGATTTAGAGTTGTGTAAAACAGTGGGAAACCATTTATAAATGAGATATCTGTATAACTGTAGCCATTCGTTAAAAAAAAATCTAATATTTAAGGTGTGATTCACAGTGAAGACATGTAAAGTGCTGGATAATAATAATAATAATGGCATTCATTATTATTTTGTTGGCTGTGGCTCCAGAGGGAGCCAGAGATAAAGGGACTAAAGTGAGCTGGTTAACAGATATTCAGTAGAGATTCAGCAATAATATATTAAACAGTTAAAAATTCACATGCAATATTGTGCAAAGGTATTGAGGAACTCATCTTTTCATTATTTTTTGTTTCCAAGCAGCCAGATTTTCTTGTAATTTTTAAAGTGCTCTTGAGCAATCGTTATAGAATTTCTTAAGGTCTCTCAAAGTTTTTCTTCTTCGCTTTTTCTGACCATTTTCCATGGAATGTTTTTTTTAACCCTAACACTGACCCAGGAATCATTCGAACATAAAAAATGGCAGTTAGGTCAAGGAATGAGCCAGGTTTGGGTCTACACATAACAGAAAACTTAGCCAAGAATCAGTTTTAAATTGCATCTTTTGTTGCTTGCAGCTTGTTGTGACACAAGCTGTTTGTTACAATTGTTTTTGTTTAACCTACAAAAAAAAAAAAAAAATACAGTTTGACAGTTTGAAAGTGTCAAACTGCTGATGTTGACATGATCTAGCTAGCTAGCTAGCTAGCAAAGACCTCACACAGGACCTGGGAAATGCATGTGGTCCTTCAGTTGATCCACGTACTGGTTGCTGAAGCCTCATCAGAAATGGTCTCAGTGAAAGGGTGCCAGCCAAGAAGCCATTCTTGAGGAAGGGAAACTGGGAAAAAAAGACTGAGCTGTGCCAAATTACACAACAACTGAGATGAAAATCAGTGGCAACAGGTCTTATGGAGTGATGAATCCATATTTGAAATTTGTGGTTCAAATCATTGTCAGTATCCACAGAGGAGGTCGAGACAAATGTACAACATTCCTAGCAAGCAAGCTACTTTCAGCTGCTGCCGTGCCACGAGAGGTTGCCACACCAGTTAGCTCTGCATATCTGGTATGACAGATGTCTGACATACACAAAGAAATTTTTTGTCTCCAGCTGGAAGTCATCTGTAAAACACAGTGGAGAATCTGTCGTTTCAGCCAGTGGCGTTGGACTTCTGAACACAAAAAACTACGGTATGATTTAGATCCACCATGCAATACCATCTGGAAAACATTTGATTTATACCAACTTAATTTTTCAGCATTACAGTGTTCCCAAACACAATGCCAGTGGAGTAAAAACATACCCGGAGAGCAAAACACACAATGGAACACTATCAGTCATGGATTGGTCTCCCCAGAACCCAGACCTCAACATTAACAAAGCAGTGTGTGATCACTTTGACAGAGAACAGAACAAAAGGCAGTCAACATCCAAGAAGAGTGAATGTCCTTGTCTGGAGAACTATTCCTGAGAACTACTTCAGTTCAAGCTGTGTTGCAAAATAAAGACAATCATACCAAATATTGACTTTAATGCTTGCTAGAATTATGCAAACTTTGGTTTTATTTACCTTATATATTGTATTTCCATGTATGTTTGCACATATTTGAGTAAATTGCTGTATCTTTTTCCCATTTTTCTTGCAAAATATAAAGAAATAAAAGGAGACTTTTTTGCAGCAGTGTTCCCCATTCTCCTTGTTGATGCATCTGAACCCATAAAACATATCTGTTGCTGGAGAATATCATGCCAAGGGTTTGATGGTCTTTCCACCCAGATGATGTAGCAGAGCATTTGCCGTTCAGCTGGAAAAGTATTTACAGTTTATAAATCCCAGACTGCATGACATCATTTTTTGCATCCTCTGCACACACCTCTCCTAAACCCAGAGTCTAAAGTTACCAAAGTCCAGATAAATAAATAAATGCATAAACAGACAACCTGGTGCTGCAGTGAGTCGACCAAAGTTTTCTGCGCTTTAAAATTCTTCAAGGCTTGTAGATAAAAAAAAAAGACTGCATAGAGGAAACTGAATGCACTTCTGTCACAGCTCTTTATCTATCTGTCTATCTATCCCCACTATAATGATGCTAAACGTTTCCATGTGTCTATGATGTCAAGCTTAGTTCCAGAGTAACAATCCTCTACTGGGTCCATCGGGCCCAGATAGATTGTCCCTCAACAGAGGGAGTGAAACCTGCTGTCAAAACACATTTTTCTTGCTACACGTGCTTTGTATTTTCTCAGAAAATGCATTTCACACGAAGAGAAATTTCAAAAAAAAAAAAAAAGGGAAAGAAATGGTTTTGCTCTGGAATCTGTGTGACATTGTAAGAAATCTAAATATGGGTCTTTTTTTTAAAACATTTCATTCCTTCTGTGGTAATCAGCAGAAGTGATTTGACAGATCACCAAACTTATCTCCCCTGAGCCACCTAGGAGTGTTTTGGTTGACTCTGATAGTTGTGGGTAAACAGTTGAGCAAAAACAGGGGCCTGGAAGAGGAAGATTGTTCTTGGACAAGCTTTCTGCCCTGACTCAGCTGGACAGCAGGCATCCCATCATTGCAAAACAATAAAGAAACAATGTCATCACTCTGAAAAGAAGCCTTTGGTCTGAGCCAAGGCTTTGAGTAACACTGCTTAATTTCCAAGTGAAGAGAGCTGTTGCATTTTAAAGCACACGGGAGAAAGGAGCAGACAGAGGATATATGGTGTGAAAGCAAGGGTGGAGTAAGTTAAAACAAAAGAAGTCAAGACAAGAGAAGGATTTAGGTTAGCAGACAGGCCATAATCCAAATGTGCTCAGCAAAAGCTCAAAGCACAGGATGTACTGCCTTCATTAGCAAGCACAGGTAGTGGAGAGGGTGGAAAAGTGGACTGAGTGTGATTACTAAAGGAAACAAAAAAAAGATAACTAGGAGATAACAGACAGGAGTTTTAACTGTGAATAAGATCCAAACATGGGATCCAGGAAGCAGAAATAGCCCACCTTCACTGCTTCTCGCGCTGCTTTGAACAATCAGATTTATGCCTTTTCTCTACGGACTCATTAAGCCTGTTTACTACTAATGACTTCCTGTTTGTTATCTGGCTCCTGCACACTTACACGTTTACACTTTCCTATCTAACATCCTAAAACACTTTCATTGCCATGTGACAGACTTACATCTTCACGTTGATTGTTGGACCGAGCTTGTTTTGGTATGTTTTACTAAAACATCCCCATATGAGAGTCTGCCAGAATCAATTACTTACTTTTCTTGATTATAATCAACCTCATATGGCTGCTAATGGCTTTGACGGTCCAAGGGTCCAAACTACTGACACTCCAGCTTCAGCTTATACATTTTAATTGATAATTGGGAAATGTTAGCCTGCTAAAACAATAAACTCCCACTGTATATCCACTTAACACACCAGTGCAATGTATGGATTTTGACAGGACAGAGATGCCTCAAGTCAAATATGGGAAATTATGCGCTTACTGGAAATGAAGATAAAACTGTGGCAAATAAAAGACAAGCAACAAATCACATGCATGTGCTAAAACAGTAGATAACAGCCTCTGTGCTTTATTATTGTGTTCTACTATTTCAGAAGTAATTCAGCAGGAGCTTATCTACACAGTTTACAGCCGACTAATGTAAAGCGACGACAGTTTTCCCCAGTTTTGTTATTGTTGTCTCACTCCATGAGAGACTCATTTCCCACAAAATATCTGCTAGGTTCGACTTGAGTCACTCATTTAAGTGCATTTAGGCTTTTGTCACATTGTTGAGTGAAGCACTGGACGCGGGTGAACCGCTGAGGACTTTAGTCTTTAGTCTTATCGTCGACTGCTTCGTCTTCTTTCTCTCTCAGCTTCTCCGTTCCTCTCAGCTTTCAGACCTTAAGTTAAAGCTAGACGCTGCACTCAATTGCATCACTTGCCCCACGCTTTCCTTTGCAAGTGTAATTTGTGGCTGGCCTGTTTGAGTCTTAGTGGTTTTGTGCTCTAGTTTAGTTGTACAATCAGAGGACTGTTTGTACAACGTACAACATTTACCCAGGGTTTCACAGGAAATAGTGTAAAAGTGAGGTCTTACCAACCTACAAAATTTAATTCAAAAATACTAAACACTTTTCAGAATATACATCACAGAGTCACCATTTATTCACAAAGTAACAGTGACGACGACGACGACGACGACGACGACAACAGGATAAAGAAATGAAAACATGAATAAAAAAGAAGAAAAACAGCCTTCTGGGGCCTCAAAGGTGAAAATAGCAAACATAAGTACCTTTCTTTCTACACACAAATAA
>NW_005187659.1:284621-285822 GCF_000239375.1 Pundamilia nyererei | reverse complement strand
CACACACACACACACACACACACACACACACACACACACACACACACACACACACACACACACACACACACCAAACAGCAATCAAACAACCATGCTACTTCATATGAAGTATGATGGTTGTTCTTCATATATGATCACCAATGCTGAGAAGTGAGCAGCATTCCCCCCAAAAAATCAGTTTATAAAAGACGGAGTTTGGACAATAGATAAGTGAAGCTAAAGCTTCATGTTAAACCTGCTTTAATTCTGCAGCTCAAAATGTGAAAAAGAAGTCCAGTTGGACAGAAGTCGAATAGTAAGTGAACCTTCATTTCCTCTAACTGTGACCTCAGGAGACACTGTCCTTGGTGAGTTTGTGGTCACAGTCACAGTTTCAAATCATATTCAAACTAACAATCATTAAAGTTAAAAAGGAGGTTAAAGCAGGTTATCTGACCTACCTTGCTTTAATTTATTTTAATCATACTCACACCTCGAGGAATCATTAAATTGAAGGGTAATGACTTTACATTATTAGACAGAAAACCCTAACAAGGAAATCCCCTATAAGGAAGCGCTTGAGGTCAGAGGGAAGAATGAACTCTCTTTAAACAGGAAGAGACGTAAACCAGACTCCAGGTGCAGCAGCTATCTGTCAAAAACAGACAGTTATAGTTAAAGGGCATGCTCAAATATCGACACCATTTGAGCGTGCCCTCTGTACCCCTCTCAGAGACTACGTCCACACTAGCCTGAATAGATTTGAAAACGGCTTTTTCGTCTAAAAACGCTCCGCCATACTCCGCATCCACACTAGCGTTTTCAGTCATTTTCACAGAGTTGTGCACCGAAAAAACACATACGTTTGAAAACGTATGCGTTTTCGAGAGCGTTTCCAGAACGCTGCGTTGTCCTAGAACGCGGTCTCAGTGTGGACGGGAGGTCAAAACAGAGAGAGAGCGATGCGTTTCCAAACGAAAACACATTAGTGTGGACATAGCCAGATTCATTCCTCATTCGTCACATCCAGTCTCAAGACACAAAGACAATACTCTAGACTCAGGGTTTCACACATCCACCGTTTATATACAGTCTATGTCCCAAACGTACATTTTTGACTACTCTGACGGCACCACACTTGTACTCATAGTGCAAGTCATGCAGCTGTATTTTACAGTATTGAATGCAATGAAAATGGTAAGTGTGGAAGTATGCAATTTGA
>NW_005187659.1:266444-283307 GCF_000239375.1 Pundamilia nyererei | reverse complement strand
TGAGAAAATAATTCATGAAATTTGAGAGATGTAGTCATTGAATGCATTTTGTGCCAAAACAATGATAACTGATCCTCAGTTTAGCCCACATAGACTTCTGTTGTGCTCACTGTGTGAGGAGTTTTGCAAAAGTGACCTAAGTATTGAGAAATGTGTCCTACCGTCTATAAAAAACTGTAACTTTCGTAGGGCAGTTTGTGAAGAGTGAAGTTTGCACAGAAATCAAGCGTATTAAAACCAAAGTGGAAACAGTGACAAACTGCTTCCTCCAGTGACAAATTAATTCTCAAATACAAGTTGTAAGAATTAGTCAGAAATTGCTTTGAGATTCTGATAAAGTTAGGAAGAATTTTCCACACTGGATACAAGATGAGTAAGCTGCTGTTTGACTTAATCATGAATTTCCCAGCAGGAAAGATAAAATTACTCTATACCGCAGTCAGGATAGGGCATATCTGATGTTATGTGTGTAACAAAGAATTTTAGGGAATTTTGTCTGCCCAGTCTCCCTGACACTGATGCAATGTGTCTTGCACAAAGTAAAGAAAATGCCAAAGAAGAAAATGCCAGCAGAGAAACAAGGAATCTGTGGACACAGAGGGTCCTCTGTTAGACTCATGAATCTTCCAAGATCACGTTACAATAAGCCGAGCTTCAGTAAGTAAATGGAGATATTGTTGCACTGTGAATGTCTCTGTTGTTTTTCTGTGTTTTCACAAATGAAGTCGATGGACACTGGTTGCTTGCTCGGTTTTATAACGGGGTGAGGAAAGTGCATCTGGTCTCCAAAAGAACTGATGGAATTTCTCTCTAACAGAACAATGCCATCTTGTCAGTGGTAAGATATATGATCAGTTCCTGGGTGTTAGTACAGGACTGGCATTAAAACTGCAGGATACAGTCAAGTGCCTTTTTCCTTAGGACTTTGTCAAATTTGAACGGACACTTCCCTTTTGTCACTGGAAAATTCATTCTTTTTATAACAAGCTGTAGTAAAAAGGCCAACATTGTCACATCAGCCTCGCGAACATTTGTCACGCCACTAATTGCTCTGTGATTTATTCTAGTAAACGCCCGAGTCCAGTTAATCTCAGTGTCCTTGAAATCCTTCAAGGCCAGCTGATGAATGTGGTTCCTGCACATTCTTAGATTTGAACAGGAAGTACCCTTATTACGGTAAATGAAACTGATAGCGATCACAGCGTGGCTTCATGAAATGTAAGTGAACCGCACAAACGTTTGAACATTTCTGTTAGGTTTGGCAGCACTTAGCTTGGATTTCAAATGGACTTTGTTGCTGGGAAACACACACCATTTGTCAAGAGAATCAAGCTGGAATGAGACCAGTATTAGTCCAGTGAAATTTTAATAGCAGCCTTTTAAGTCTGATATGTGTATAAACCTCCAGTAGAGAGAAAAAAGAAGACAGAGGGGGGTGTAATCCTTGCTTGCTTTTTCTGCAGCATGACTGGAATTTCAATGCTTGTTTTCTTCACTGGAGTGTGTTGTTTGTCTTTCAGAGCATTCCTTCTTGGATATCCTCTATCTTTTCTGCTTCAACCTAATGGACCTTTCAAATAACCTTTGACCTACACTGGATTAAAAGACAACTTGCTGCACATAGCTGCTTTTTCTCACTTGCCCTTAACCAAAAACATATTGTTCTTGTTCCTATTAAACATTTCTGTGGGTCCCAAGAGCACAAGGAGGATGTGATTACTTGCTTTTAAAGCCTCCCACAGATTCACTGTTCTTGCTGTGATTTGTTATTTAATGCAGGGGATGCATCCCAAAAGAGTTCATCACCTTAAACTGACTCAGAAATGATTCCTACATCCATTCCTTTAGTGTGACAGGACAACTTTCTTTCAGTTTCTAGAAAATCACATGCTTATCTGGGAGTATCCCACATTTCCAGACTGTGCCACACAGACACCACACACATACACAAAAATCTAACTGAAAGTGAAATCTGGGAAATTCCAGTTTTTAATATTGGCTTCTTTTGTGCCATAACATGTTCTTAATCAACAATCCAAAATGGGCACATTCCTTTTCTCTGATGTTAAGATGATAATGAATCAAAAGCAAACGAACAAAAAAAACCCCAATCCCAATACATAAACCATATGATACATATTTCATTTCTGAATGAATCAATTTGGTGTAAAAATTCAACCAGAAGGGACAAAAAATGGTCCAGTTTTGGTCTTTAAACATTTGGTCTAAATTATGAAAACACAGAGCAACAGAGCCGATGGTGCGTGGGTGTGAATCTATGTGCTGGTGACCTTAAGATGTGTCTGTGCATGTGTATGTGTGGGCAAAACGACGGCTAACAGCCAACAACCAAAACAATCTTCACTCTTCAGCTGATTTAGAGGGTTTGGGTAATTTTGTTGTTGTTTTAGTAGTAAAATGTAACTGTATATGCAACAGTGAAGTCGCATATACAGTATTTTAATTCATCCTTTATTTTTGCACATTTTCCATTCTTTTAAAGTGTAAAACTTTCCAAAAATAATCACATTTATGCTTTTTCAGGGGGTTTTCCCACAGTTCTAAAGAAAAGACAGGATGTCTAAATTTACAGACTTATGGAAAGAGGAAGTGTAAATGACCTAAACAGATTTTTTTTGTATTATTTGTCTAAAGGTCAACGGTCTAAATCCATTTTTATGTGTTTTTATGAATATAATATCATGAATTAAAGTTTTCACAGCAAATATCAAATTGTGTTAAATGGACAAAAAGATTATTTAAAGCTATTAATGTCTGTAAATACCTTACTCAAGACCTACAATAGTTAACAGTGCAAACATCAGACTGTGTAACATAGCCTGACTCATGAAAAACAGAAATATCGCCCCCCGCATGCAAATTACTAACTGTGCAGTGAAAGTGGTAAGAGAGAAAGAGCAAGAGAGGGAGAGAGAGATAGGAGTCTGCTTGTACTTATTCACGACAGCTCGGAGCTGCACAGTCCAACAGGGGAAGCTGAGCAGAGGAGTAACAAATGACTGAGGGGTCATTCTTGAGTAAGGCAACTCAAATGAGTCAAAGTAGATTATTTGTTCAGCTGTCAGTGGGGCTCCTTCTCATTGCGGCAGGTAAGATGCTCTCATTTTCATTGCTAAAATGACGGTCTTCGAGATTTATAATGCATGTTTGGTGTAATTTTGTCATATGATGTCTTTTTCTCAGTGGCCAAGACTTGTTTTTATTTATTTTTGTTATTTATTTATTATTTTATTTTCATTACCCACAAGGTCTATACGGATCAAGCATAAATGTGAAGCCATATTCGTGTTAGAGAAAGAGTCATTGGCGTGATTAGTAAAACAACAGCAGCTAAAGCTGTGACATGCCCCAGGTGCAGGATTTAATTTAACCAGAAGGGTGCGATAGATTGCCGTGTGTAAAAGAGAGAGAAAATAAAAGAAATGAAAAACAAATGTTGGATAGTTTCCCAGATTTTGTGAAAGAATGTGTAAAAGTACCCAGGGAGAAAAGAGGTGAAATCTGAACCAAATCTTTTCCCCTCAAATGAACACTTATTATGTGAAATCCAGTCTTCTTAGATGTGAGTTAAGGCTATTTATGCAACAGCAATTTCAACTTGCTGGCACTGGCTGTGACTCTGAATGTTCATTAGTGGTTTATTGGATTGATGTAGTTAAATGTATAGGCAGCTGTGTGTTGTTCTTTCCTTTCACTTTCCATTAAGTATATATTTTTTAAATATGTCTTTTTTTGGAATTGGGAGAACATGGAAGAATACCGCAATAAGGCTTCAGATTAATCAATAATTTCTTTCTATTAAAAGGTTTGATTTGTACAACAACTTCTTTTCCCCTTTAAAGGTGTTGTCTTCTTAAGGGTTCATTGTTCACCGTGAGGTCATGGACTGTATGGCACCATCAACCTCTTGCTTACATTGTTATCATTTAGGGAAGTGTGGCTGTGTAAAAAAAACACTCTTTGGCATTATGATAATCTTGTTTCTACACGAGTCCTCCTGAATAACAATGTGGGGGGTACGGTGAAAGACAAATCCTTTAAAAAAGCTCTTTTCTGCTTAACAGGAAAATATATCAAAACAAGGGCTTGATAAAAGAAAAGTCTTATCTGGTGAGAATATTCACTGACATATTTTTTGTTCAGTTAGTGCACTGACTAAAAAAAGGGGGGAGATTATCAAACTCATTGTCAAAAGACTGACTCACCATGGGAAAGGAATGTACACAGGCAAATGAAGTCAGCTTCCAGGAAAAATATGTGTTGTTTAATGATTTATTTTATCCATGGTGAGCAAGCAAGCAAACGGTGGAGGGAAGAAACTCAAATACAGGTATTAGTGAGCAAAGCAAAGAAACACACAGGAGGAGGTGGTAGATCCCCCCAAATTGCTAATTTGCTTGTTTGACTTCATCTGCCTTTTTTATTGTATTTTGTTGTTTAGTGAGACATTTAATATGCTTTTTTACTTGTGTTTTTTTAAGGTCTTAATGTCTTACAGAAAGTTATTTTACTACAGCAAAAATCTGTAAAACACTACAGGTCCATAGGGTGACTAGTTTTCCACTTCCCTCCAACAAAGAGGGAGAGTCCATACACTTCCTTTTCTGATTTCTTAATTTGTGCATCCTTGATGAGTCTCCTTACATTGTTCACTTAGTCTTTCGCACAAGAGATAGGACAGGAGAAGGAACAAGGAGAGAGTAGAGGAGGAAACAGGAGTTTAACAAACAAAAAACCCATTCAACCTTCATTTTAAAGCAATGTCAATTAAACAGATGAATTATAAGTCGACTTGTTAGCTTTGTTTATTTGCATCAACAAGGCGATTCCCAAAGAGCTAATAGCTGAAAACTTGGTATATATCTGCACAGTGTCCACTGTGGCCTGAGCGATGCATTTGGCTTCAGTTGACCTGTGTCTCATCAGAAATTGTCTCAGTGGAAGGCTGGCTGTCAACAAACCATTCTTCAGGAAGGGAAATGGATAGAAAAGACTGAGGTGTGCCAAATTACACAAGAAATGGACTGAAATAGTGCCAACAGGTGTTATGAAGTGCAAATAGTCATACGTATTGAAGAGGGCATCTGAAAGGTACAACAGTATGGTGGAGGTTTTGTCGTGGTATAGGACTACGTTTCAGTCTTTGGTGTTGGTAACTTTGTCAAAAGGGATTGAATTACAAATGCAGAAAAGTACCATCTTGCAGTACCACCTGGAAAGCATCTGATTGGCCTAAAACTCTTCCTAAAAACACTACTGAAGTCCTCTTCACTGTTCTGCATGCGCAACATTTCTATCAGTGAAACTACGCTGTGAGTAACTGTGATGGGCTGCGGCTAGGCTGTTGGCATGTTGGTTTGCTGGAGCCTTACGTGTCCATGAGAGCATCATCTCTAACCTGGTTGTTCTTGTCAAAAATCTGACTGCACAGAGGTGCTGAGATGACCAGTACATGTGCTGTTCTTGCAGTAGCTAAAATAGCTCTGCAGCTGTTTCAGCAGGGCATTGCCTGACCCAACACAACCAGAGGAATGCAGGACTTTCTAGATCAGAAGCATATCCAGACACATCCTATTACACATATTAGCCTGATTGTATATACATATGTCGTAGTGTTGGTCTATAAAATATGCCTAGAGCACAAACTTGCATTTCCTTTTTGACTAGTATATTTGGTTTGATTTGTCGATCCTACATTTTAGTTTTACTACAAAACAAAAACAATGTGAAGCATCTAAATATATATAATATTTCTATGCTGCAGGTGTAGGTGCCTCATGTCCCATTGAGTTGAGCCCCTCCAGTGTCGTGGTGCGGTATGGAGACCCAGTTTCAGTCAACTGCACCACAACAGTGAGCCATGGTGCAATGGGTTGGGAGGCTTCAGTTGGAGGGATAGGGATTACAGAGGTCAACCATTTGCCCTGGAATGTGGAGAGTTTAACAGAATGGGGCATCTCTGCTTTATGCTTTATTAACACTAATGAGCAGTGCCAGAAAAATCTGAACATCGTTGTTTACAGTAAGTCCTGGTTGTTGTGCGTATATTATCACAATTATATTATGATAACTCTAATAACTCTGGTATCTAATAACTCCTTTCTTTTTCTCAGCATTTCCAGAAAAAATCCAAATCAACTCCACCGCTGACTCCAATGGTATGATGGTAGAAGGGGAGGAATATAACATTACTTGTGAAATCCCCAAAATAGCACCAGTCCAAAATCTTACTGTAAAGTGGTACAATGGAGACAGAATCATTGAATCAGATGTCTTAGAAATCATTGAACCAAATAACTTAAAAAATACTAAACAACCAGTGAAACTTTTATCTACCTTCCCGTTTACACCAACTCGAAACGACAGCGGTGCCAGGTTCAGATGTGAGGCACAGATGGACCTGAGCCCAGTAGGACCACATTTGAATGTATCATCACAGGAGCTTACTATTACAGTTGTCTGTAAGTTTGAGCTTGTTTGTTTGTATATTCACATAAAATACAATTCTGTCTCAGATAGTATTTGTGACTATTATGTTTACCTGGCAAGATGGCATATGTCTGAAAGAAGGATAAAACATTACATTGTAACATATGGTTGGTGCTTTTGCTTCTTTTCAGTTGGACCAGATGTACAGTGTTCCAATATTATTGAGCTAATGGAAAATGAATCTTTGGAGGAGAATTGCAATATAGCAGGAAATCCCACCCCCTCGGTTAAATGGCTGAAAGATGGACAACCCTTCAACTCAACCACTCCGATGAGAAGGGAAAATGCAGGGATGTACACACTTGAAGCTAATGGCTTGCTCTCTGTCCAAAAGAACATCCAGGTTCATGTGTTATGTGAGTGTCACATCCACTTTTATGACAAACTAACAAAAGTAATACTACATTTGAACATTATACATTTAAAAATAGCAGAAATTGCTGGATGCACAAAGTGGAAGAAGTGCTCAAGTCCTAACTGAGAGTAGCTGTCACTGTTTTAATCAAATGACTCAAACTTAGAACACAGTACGCAGGTTTAAAGGTTTTAAACAGAGTCTTGGGAAACAAGAGCATTGGATTTCAAAGGAAGCCTGGCTACTTAATCAGGTGAAAGTCTCCGGACTGTCACTTTATCTGTTCACATGCTGGGATGAATATTCAAGAATGATCTCTTAAAATGTTTCTCTTAGTTCTGGTTAGTGTCAGTCAGGCCAAACTGTGACTGGAGCAGTATCTCTGTCTTCCAGCAGATAAATTCCTTTGAAGGACAAAAACTCAGTGTCATACTCAGCTGTGTGGGAGGATATTGTGGACATAAATGCAGGAGGCAGGACCTTGACTCGAAGCAAGACTTTTAATGCTGACTAGACCAAAGAAAACACAGAAAGACCAAAGTTCAGGAAAAACAAGGAAACCATGCCAGACAATCCAAAAGCCATAAATAATTGGGAAATAAATATTCTCAGGGCATTACAGAACTGGAAGACAAACAACTATGAGGGTCAAAGCAACAAAGAACAAGGAGAGACTCAGACAATATACAATGTAATACAAGAAGGTGAAGAGGGTTAACATGACAAAAGGGAAAGGGAGTAGGACAAGACAGTGTAGGAAGGCAAAAAAAAAGACAAAGCAGAAAGATGACATGAATGGAAACAACAAGGGAACTAACTAAAGGACAAGCTGAGAGTAACAAAGTTAAGAACAGAAGACTCAAACAGCAAGACTGAAATATAAACCATGAAGAGCCTATATAAAGCAGAAGATAAACAAGAATTGTAAATACAAGGGAAGAATAACAAAAAACTCAAAACCAAGGGTCCCAAACCCAGGGAGGACCACACTGAGTGTTTGTCCTTTTCCTTTGTCCTTTCCTTTTCAGACGGACCAGAGTTGAACTGCCCAAGCATTTACATGGCAGAGGAACATACTCCTCACAATCTCACCTGTACTGTTGAGGGCTTTCCTGAACCTGTCACGGTCTGGTACAGAGATGATGAGGTGGTGGAACTTCCAAAGACGTTGACGAGACTTGATGCAGGACATTACTTGATCACAGCTTCAAACAATCAGTCAAACGTTAACGCCACTGTGGAAATTATTGTTCACTGTAAGTCTTTCAGACACACGTCAAGCGAGAGTGATTACATACGTATATTTTACTCCTTTTTGTCTTAAATGAAATTATTGTCTTTAGATCAACCATCAGAGATATTTGAGCTTCAAGACCTTGAAGTCCACATTGGTTCCACTGTGGAGCTGAAGTGCTCTTCCAGTGGAAACCCACGACCAACGTATACCTGGAATTATTACCAGACTGACAATGTGATGGAGGAAAATGAAGATGGAGTATCCCGTTTGGAGATTCACAGCGCTACTGCATACAACATGGGTACCTACACGTGCCATGCATGGAACAACAAGGGAAGAATTTCCAGAACAATCAAAGTGACAGTTATAGGTAGGTGAACTGCAGTATGCAGTATGCAACATAATCGATCTACCAATTATAGCCTGCTTAGATAATGTCCTGGAAAGAGTGATAAAGTATCATGGATTGTGTGTAATATGAGAGCATTAATAAAAACCAGCTGATCCGCACGCTTTTTGGCTTTTGAGTCTAAATCGAGAAGTATCAATTTACAGCTTCTCACCATTACCACTACTGATGTGTTGTTCAAACCAAATGGGGAAGAAGGGTGATGTAAGTGATTTTAAATGAAGCATGGTTATTGGTTCAGTTTTTGAGAATTTTTAAAAACTGCTGTTTGACTTGCTGATAAAAAATATATATACC
The DNA here is from genome assembly GCF_000239375.1 of Pundamilia nyererei. Classification (NCBI taxonomy): domain Eukaryota; kingdom Metazoa; phylum Chordata; class Actinopteri; order Cichliformes; family Cichlidae; genus Pundamilia; species Pundamilia nyererei. The sequence goes on along the minus strand of NW_005187659.1, from coordinate 274,499 downwards.
TCAGTTCAGATCACATTTTACCTTATATTAAGAGTAATTTGGCTAAGTAAATGTGACACATTTAACTGATATGTGTTGCAGGGTGCAGTCCACCCCAAATAATTCTTTGAGCTAGGGAGGGGTGTATCCTTCCTGGGATCTTTTCCTGTTGCCTCCAAAGAAACAGCTTAAAGACCTTTCCTTTCATTTCACTACAGTGCTGGATGTGGAAATCTTGCATTATTGTAATGAAGGAATGTAGATTTGGACTGAAATAACATTTCTCACTCCCACCCTTCCTTCTGCAGGTGCTGAGCAAGAATGCCCACTTGAAATAACTCCAAATCCAATGGTGCTTGAGTACAGAAGCAGAGCGCAGGGTGCAACGTGCAGCTCAACATCCGCCATCTCCACAAATGTCAAGAGAATGTACTGGGAGGGTGTAGAATCTGATAATATGACTTGGTTTACTAACACCAATGAAGACTGGGGGATGACGCCAGTTTGCACTGCAACATTTCAAGGAATAGGAAAATGCCAAAAATCATTGAACTTTACTCTTTACAGTAAGTGTTCTCAACCCGAACTGGCAAAAATACAGACATCCTGTACTTGAGTAGAACTACACATCCTTGTGTTAAAAAAAATACTCTGGTAAAAGCACTGTTTTAAACTTCTTTACTAAAGTAAATGGGAAAAGGTACAGAGTCAGAATGTACTCAAAGTAAGAATGTATTGAGTAGTACCTTGTGCTATATTAATGTAATAAAATTGTAGTATATGGGAATAGAATATTTTCAGTCTTCCGTTATTTCAGTCTAAATTTTATTCTAATGATTGTTCTCAGCATGACTCAGTAATGAGCATAGGAAAAAAAGATTTTTTGAAAGAGCTCTATCTTCTGTTTCCTACATTGTAGAGGATAACTTTGCCTCCACACATAAACATGAAACACAGTCAGAGGTTAAAGAGAGATTCAGCAAAACACCTGCCCACTTTATCCACTATTAGTATGCCTTTTGTGTATTACAGTTTAGGATCAAATTGATTTAATGTTTAAAAGCGCAAAGTGATGTGAAATAATATTTCAACTTGAATGTGTTAAACCAAACGTAACAAGGTTGTTTTGAAAACATAAGGAATGGAAAGTATAGACAGCTGTCAGAAAAATACTCAGTATTGAACACTCAAGCAAAGTACAGATACCTGAGAATTATTTGTGCTTTGTTACTTTCCACCTCTATTCACAACAATTTTCATACTTTTGCTGCCTTCAAATTTGAATCTTAAATTGTGTTACTCTGCTCTTTCCTCTCCCAACAACTCTCCACTGTAGAAAAACCAGACAGTGTTTCCATTTACCACGTGCATCGCTTGAGCTCTGTGGAAGAGGGCAAAGAGTTCCAGCTGCGGTGTGACATTGTCAGCATCGCTCCAGCACAAAACGTCACTGTGTTGTGGTACAAAAATCAAGGTGAGGAGCTTTTCTGTAAATATTATAGACGTACTGTGTGAGACTTATACAACACAATACAGTGCTTTGAGAGTCTTTCTAGTGTCCAGCAGTGGACAACGCCACTGGATGCAAAAGAAAGATTGATCATAGAAAGAGAAAATTACGCTACCTTCACCTCCACCATATATAATAATGATGATTTAAATCAAAAGGATCCAATTTGAGTTCATCAATCTATAAGACATCTTGCCTCTGATTTTCAGTCCAGTTCTCATGTAATTTGACATGCATGAGCCTTTCCTCCTTGTTTCACTTCATTAAGAATGTCATGTTACTGGGTCTATGACCCAGTGCTTCTAGTTTCCTTATGTTCCCATTTTAGTATTGTTTAGTTTCCTCATTCTTCCTGGTTTAATCATTTGTTCAAAGTCCTCCCTGCATAGTCTATCATGTTCGTTTAGTTCTGTCTCAGTTTGTTATTCTTGTCTCCAGGTTCATGCATTTTCATGCATCCCCTGTTTTTCCTCAGTCAGTCATGTCATCATGTCTCAGTGTCAAGTCTGTGTTTTTGTGAAAGTTTCTTGTTTCCTGTTTTACTTTGAAACTCTCACGTCCTTTGTTAATGTTTTCAGTTTGTCTTCCTGCCCGTCTCATTATGTGTGATTACTCCCAGCTGTGCTCTCCTCCTGTGTCTAATTCCCTCGTTATCCATTTTTGTATTTAAGCCCTGTGTTTTCCTCTGCCTGTTGTCATGTCATTATCCCATGTGCTGCATGTGGCTTCTGTGCACGTCGTCTCCGTCGTCTCCGTCGTCTCCGTCGTCTCCGTCGTCTCCGTCGTCTCCGTCGTCTCCGTCGTCTCCGTCGTCTCCGTCGGCTCCGTCGTCTCCGTCGGCTCCGTCGGCTCCTCCTCTAGTTTCCAGTTACCTTCCAGCTACAGTTTTCTAGCTCCCCAGTGTTTAGTTCTTAGTTTCCATGTTCAAGTTTTGATTTGGTTTTTTCAAGTTTATTTTATGGAATACTTTCCTTTGATCATCCCGTTGTTCAAGTCCTGCGTTTGGGTCTTCGTCTTGGCTGGCACACAGCACTAAATGTGACAAAGAATTGTTTCTCAACGGCCAACTTTCCATTGAGACGACTTCTGATGAGGCTTCAGCGAACATTAAATGGATGATAAACCTGTAAATGTTAGTTAAACCAACCAGTGCACTTATATAGAAAAAACAAAGTGCCTTAAGATCTAATTAAAAAGTGATTCTTGTATAGGTTTTCTGCTATGTGTACACACAACACTAGTTCATCCCTTCAGTTAGGTGTCTTTAATATGGTTGAGTGGTTCATCAGCTAGTGTTAAGATGTTTAACAAAGTGGTCATATTACAATGAGTTAACTGAAAATGAGTGAAAAAAGTAGCCAATAGCAAAAGAAAAAGCCTTTAAAAGACCTTCACAAAGTCTGTAGTAGAACTATTGTTCAAGACCGCTTTAAAACTCATTGCTTCTTATAAACTAAATATAAAGAAATAAGGAGTGGCTCAAGATCTTCTCACAGTACTGTAAGTTATGCTTAACTTCTGTTGTGTCTCCCGCTCATACATAAACAAGTAGAAATGTCAGCTTTTGTCTTTTTATTTTCTTATTTTCTGTCAGACATACTGAAAGAAACTGGCTGTCAGCTTGAAAACAACAAAACCTGCAAACTCAGTGATGTCAGATCCCCGGTAAATGTTTCTGCCACAATTAATGTCAACCTGCAAAGGAAAGACGACGAAGCGGTGTTCAGATGTGAGGCTCGGCTAAACCTGAGATTAAATCCTCTTCCGACTACAACATCCAGCACCCTTAAGATCACTGTCCTGTGTAAGATCCCACTTCATATTCACTTTTCCCAATTAGGGGAAGCTACCATTCCTTTTGTTATGTTGAACATATACTGTTACTCTCTTAAGTGTTTATGTTAAAGGTAGTGAAATGTTCAGACAAAGATGTAAAGATATTTAAAAGTACACTATTTGACTCTTTGCTCTGAACATCAGATTTCTAAAATTTGTCTTTCTATTGTGTCACTGTCATATCAGTTTATGAAAGATTTCCTTATATAGTCAACTGCTCCAGGCATAGCACATCTTTAAAGTCAAACAATAATCTTGCTAGTGCATATAGATTACAGCATGTAATTAAAAGACTAAATCCATCATTATCTATAACAATATGAAGGTAAAGATAATGTAATTACAAAACAGAGACACCCTGCTTTAACCTTGTTGCAGATATTTGTGCTATTCACTCTTTCCATTTCCATTTACTATTCTTAACATTGGTGTACGGATGAGTTTTAAACAGCATATTTGTTTATTTTGGGTGGTATTGCTTGAATACTCAGTGTTTGACATTATTCTGTTTACCTTTGTGTCACAACAGATAAGCCCAAAATTAATACCACAAAGCTTCCAAAAGAAATCCCCGTGTTCAGAGGCTACTCTGAGGAGCTTGTTTGTGAAGCAGAAGGTTACCCAATCCCAAAGATCCAGTGGCACTACAACCCAGAGTCCCATGTGAATGTTTCTAAAGGAAACCTCACTGTGTCTGAGCCGGGCATCTACAACTGCACTGCCAGCAATGACGTTGGTTCTGCATCACATGTGGTTGAAGTGATTCTAAAAGGTAACACACTTTTAACACACAGATTTTTCACCTTATGCACCTTTTCTATACATTTTTACATGTATGTGTTTCTGGATGAACTTAAAGCTAAACAATCAGAGGGTTCCACTACTGTTAGCCAAGACAATAAAAATATAAGACTGCCCTAGATGTTTTATTAAAAAGTCACGGCTCTTTACATGAGGACTACAGTGGATTCACGAGGGCAGTGGAAACAACTAGGTAACAAGAAAAATGGTGAACTAGGTAGGGAAAGTAAAAATTGAGTGAGTTCCATTTCTAGGTTCTTATCTGTGACTAAAGAACCTAACATTCTTAAATATAACACAGAAGGGGAGAAGGCTATGAAAATACCACAACAAAATTTACAAAATAAACCCTAGGCAGAATACTAATAGAAATGAAAAGGAGCTGAAATAAATACTAAGGAATATAAAAATCAAATATAAGCAATAAACTTGGAAAAAAAAACTTCAGTTTCAATTCAATTCAGTTCAAATTTATTTATACAGCGCTAAATCACAACAACAGTCGCCTTAAGGCACTTTGTATTGTAAGGTAGACCCTACAATAATACATACAGAGAAAAAAAAACAATCATATAACCCCATATGAGCAAGCACTTTGGTGACAGGGGGAAGGAAAAACTCCCTTTTAACAGGAAGAGGTCTCCAGGTGACTCCTCAAAACCCTCAAAGCTCTAGGTCCATTATTGTCATGACAACAATGCTTTTTATTAAATCCTTCAACATGCAGACTGGAGGGACTTGGCACTGTTTCTGATTAGTAGTACTTCCTGATTCACAGTCATCCATCCTCTTAAAGGGCCTGTTTTTTTGAAGTCACATCTTGAAGTCATTCACTGAACATCTGCCTCTATTTTGGCTGTTTCCAAAATAGAGGCATATCTGACTCTAAAAAAGAGGAAACTGCACACTCATATGGCAGTGACTTATCAGTCACAAGAGCTATGTCCTACAAAATTTCCTATTTTATGTAAGCATAATTTGCAAAATATCCCCCCTGTAAATAAAACTGTATTAAATAAAACTTGAAACTACTAACTGAGATTATAAAATCTACAATGTCGAAGGTATATCTGCACCAGCTTCACTTTTAAACCAATGGGGTTATGTCTGTCTTACAGTCATGGTAAAAAGAAATGCTCTCTTTAAATACAGTATAAATACAGTCTATGGATTTTGCAGTATGCACTGGTTCACTGCTGCTGGTGACATTAGGGAATGGGTAATGATTTGTGCATGTGATGTTTCTAACACCATCATAGTAACATAATAACCATAACAATAACCATAATACATTTGTTACAGTTTTCCTTCCGTTTCTGTTGCTGAAAACATTACTTTGAATGGACATTTAAGGAATTCTATAGCATTAAATCTTATTGATATTTTATTATTTTATTTCCAATCCCACAATTTCTGGGTGAATATGATCTATAACTTCTCACCTAAAATGCTTTCAAACTTCACCGGTATTACTACTACTACTGCACATCTTATACTTTAGCTTTTATTTTGTATGTGTATTTGCTGACCTATTTAAATAGTAGAGTTACATATAGAGTAAAACTTTTACATTTCTATTGTTGCACACTGAAGTGTTTCCTGTTTGACTGTCTTCATTGCAGAGGACTACCTCCCTCTCATCGCTGGATTTGTGGCTCTTGCAGTTGTAGCCATCACCATTGTCTTCCTCTTAATCTACTCAGTCTACTACAAGAACACCAAAATGCGCCACTACAACTTTAAAAACCCCAAATTTAGCGAGCACAATGGGAATGTAGCTCACAGCAACGGCGACCTGCAGTTCCCTATGACCAGACTATCAACGCAGTACATCTCTGCGTAGTAAAGAACAGACTGCTGAGCAATCTGAATTGGCTGCAGTTAACAGTGTTTTTAAAGTATGATTACCACTTCGACAAAGATCTATTCATTCAAATATCACGCAACCTTCTACTGCATATCGATTTTCCAATACATCATAATCAAAGGTGTAGTCCTATTTGTCTAAGTAACATTGTGCATCGGTCACGACAAAAGCTTTTTCACTGCAGAAGCAAATTTACATTATTCAACTACAACTGAGCAATAGTGATGCCAGCCTGACCTTAGTAACATAAAACTCATCTGTCTAATCCCCTTAATCAGTTCTTACATGCTGCTTACAGCTCTTTCCTTTCTGGATATGTCTTCTTAAGTTTCCGTACTGTCTGTTTGATAGTTGCCCGCTCTCTCTCAAACTTGCCTATCTCCCTCATGTAATCTGTGGTGAATTTTGCACCACTTTTCACACATTTATTCTCAGGGTTATGAACATATCTGACTGCTAGTTTCTGAAGCCCTAATTTGCTCTTGGCGTGTAATTATTGAAATGAATGTAATTATTGTAATGTATGTAATTTAGGGTACGGTTAGATCACCCAAAGCTTTCTTTCCCATGAGCACATTTTAGTGAACGCATCATCACGGTAATTTGCTCTGGTGCTTTCAGTCACAAAACTGACACTGTGTCTCTTTGGTAAACTCTAGCAGAGCCTTTCTGACCTCAAAAGAAGGTTTTGTGATGGCACAGGTCGTTACTAAATCTGGCCCTAGATGTCAAGATGACATTGTTGACCAATTACTTTGTTGTCTTTTAACTAAAACTCTTAAAGTGACAGCTATATTTTGAATGATTAAGCTAAGTGGATGTTTTATTTCCTGTCTTGGAGAAACAAAATGTTGGGCATGACTCTGGACTACACCTCTGATTATAATAGTGTTTCATCCTTAAGAGAGTAATGCTAGGTGCAACCACAGTTCCATGAGTCTAATCATTTAAAGAAAAAAATAGCATCAACCATACTTGATTTAAATTTGACAGGGTCTCTCCATGTTCCCCTCTTCCTTCCATGAAAGTTTTGTTCTCACCACTCCACTCACAAAACTGTAATTTCACTGTGAATCCTAAACTTGAGCACTCATCAGCTTCACTCACAAACTAACGTGACATCATATCCACGATTATCACTGGTCATTAGAGCTATGTGAGTACACTGAATACTGTTTTTGTGTATCACTAATTCAATCTTTATTTACCAAACAACCCACAACATTTCAACAGTTAATTCTTTCAACTCGTAAATAAGGCTCAGTCAAATTTTAATCAAGGGGTTTTTTGTAACTTGATTGCACCTACCATATTTACACAAGTGTGTATCTACTACTGGATTCTTGCCAGTTTTCACTGGATAGAAATATGTGAAGGAGTGATAAGTTTGCTTCTGACTTGAAAGTGGAACCTTTCCTAATTTAATGAGCACAAAGATATTTGATGTTTTTATTTTTTGTTTTTTTCATGGTTTTTTTTTCCTTCTTAAGGGTTCAAATCAGTATGCTTCAAGCTGAAATTCAATATATATATATATATCAATTACACCGTCTTGTCACCAGGTGCATTTCACAGGGAGATTTGGTACATAATTTTTTTTTTTTTTTAAAAACATCTCTGCAGAGCTCAGCAGTGCACACATACACAGACACACATGCAGCAATTTCATTTTTTAACTTCCGTTTATCACAGTCATACATATCATATAAAAATGTCAGTCAAAATGTAGCTGTTAATGTGACTGTGTTATGTAATCAAAATGTGCAGAGATGCTCTAACAATGTACCAATCTCCATGTGAAATTTAACAGGTGAGGACCTACAAGCATTACAGTACTTCAGTGTATACCATGTATTGAGCCAACTGTTGTTTCAGTCATAACTTCCTATAAGTCACTCTGCATTCCTTTCTACATATGTAGCCTTTTCTGTGCCTGGTTCTTTTTATGCCAAAATCTAAAAGGTCTCTCATTATGGGACAAATTGTCCTGTTCCACAGATGAGTGACCACAGGCACTGCTACCCCAGTGTCTATATGAGCTGTATGTAAATGCATATATATA
>NW_005187659.1:206657-266421 GCF_000239375.1 Pundamilia nyererei | reverse complement strand
TTTTTTTTTAAGAAAAAGTAAAGACTATTTAATGTATTATGAAAATGGACTGCATGGCGATATGATGGCATTGCAAATTATTGAAGGATTAATGGAGTTCAAAGCCTTTTTGTGAAGGGTGAGGAGACCTTTATAACACATATGTATATACTGTTGTAAATATTTGTGACTGAGGAAAAAATAAGTATTTTCTTATTAAAATGATCACTTTTTAAAAATGTTGTTGCCATTTATATGCATGTACAGCGAGTATGGCATATTGAAGAAAACTGATGGTTTCAGTTCAATTCAGTTTTATTTATATTGCACAAAATCATTACAACAGTCGCTGCAAGGCGCTTTATACCATAAAGTAAAGACCCTACAATAATACAATAATACCCCTTTCAAGCAAGCACTTGGCGACAGTGTGGAGAAAAAACGCCCTTTTAAGCAGAAGTAACCTCCAGCAGAACCAGACTCAGGGAGGTGCAGCCATCTGCTGCAACCAGTTGAGGGTGATGGGAGAAGGCTAGGAAAGGAAGGTGGAAAGTTCCAACAAAGGAAAACAGTAAATAGGGTTTTAAAACTCTTTACAAATAATTAAGAATGGCTGTTGAAAACTAAAGAAAAAAAAGAAAACTAAAATCAAAAGAAAATTGATGGCTAAATACCAACATTAGCATGTCTTATTTAAATGATAATAATGTAATGAAATACTAACATCTTGATGCATTCTCAATCATCCAGGAAAATAAATCTCCAAAAGTTGATTCTGTTCATCTGGACGTAGCGTTTTGTCGGTTTCCCCAAATCTTATTTGGGAGAAGCTTCCGGGAGAGCTTCCGGGTTACGAGTAAAGTTGGATTTGGGGAAACCTGCAGTCAGCTGAGACTGAAGAAGTCACTTGGATGAGTGACGAAACGTTTCTCCCACAAAACGCTACGTCCAGATGAACAGAATCAACTTTTGGTGATGAAATACTAAGTTCTGAATCGAAAAGGGAGTCCTACCCAGTACTAAACAAGGTGTACCTAATATACTGACCAGTGAGTCTAGTATGACTGTGACTGAGATTGTGAAAAAGATTACATTACTCCATACAAGCTACCCAACACGAATTCATCTACTTTTATCTAATCCACTTCAAAGATCTACTTTTTTCCTCTGCATTTCTGTTTACTGACTCTCTGCATCAAAGAGCCACTTGTGTCACTTAATGCATCACTTTAAATGAACCTTTTCTTGTCTTTACACTAAATGTTGCTACTTTACATTTTAACTAACTGCACTGTCTTTGTCACTTTAAACTGTGATTTATTAGCACTGCTGCAGTGTTTTCTTAGTCAGGGGTAGTGAGTGCACTCAGTGTCTCTCTGTGCCCACTGTTGGGGGAGGGATAGTTTCCTCCCTGGTAACTGCTGGGAGCTGGGAGCGGCGTGCTGCTGTCAGCTGTAGCTTAGCTTAGCTTTCTCCTAAAAAAGTCAACAAGTCGCCGCTGGTTTACTTAGCAGCTGAGCTGAAGCGATATACACTCCAGCTCACTGTAAGAGAAAGGAAAGCCAAGGAAAAGGAGCGACAGCTGTTGGAATAAGAGACTCAGAAAGTTTACTCTAATGGATTATTTGAGCTTTCTTCGTCTTCTTTCAGCCCTTTTGACAGTAGAGCTGTTATCGCTTTCTAACGGGGCAGAAACCAGTAAGTAAGAAACACTTGAGAGCTCATGTTTTCTTTGCTGTTGACATGGAAATAACAGAGGCTAAGGGTTCCATCCCTGCGTGCTTTGGAGTTTGCTTATAGCAAAAAGGGAGTGTTTAAAAAGTTGGGAATGCCCGGAAAGTGTGAATGAAGTTTTTAGTTAAATCCTTTATTTATCCAGGAAAAAGTTTCACTGAGTCTAGTTTTCAAGAGAGGCATGTATAGGAAGCCTATTCCTAAACGATTAAATGGGAGAAAAAAAATGACAAAAGTGGGAAAATTAGTGACTTTTATTGTTGGGGTTATAAGGATCTTCTGTATATTTACATTTTCCCCCAACAATCTGTTTGTTGTAGATGCATGGTTAAAAGATATATGTCTCAGGTGTGATAACATTGTACTTTGTAATACGTGGAAATGAACTGAGTTGAATGTGACGCATTTAACTGATATGTGTTGTTGGTATAGTCCACCTCAAAGAATGGTGGGCAGCAAGTGCAGACTTCCCTGTGGGAGGGGTGTATCCTTCCTGAGTCTTTTCCTGTTGCCTACACAGGAACAGCTTAAAGAGCTTTCCTTTCATTGCTATTTCACTACAGCGCTGGATGTGGAAATCTTGCATTATTATATATAATGGAGGAATGTTGACTTGGACTGAAATAACATTTCTGCATGTGCTAAGCAAGAATGCCCACTTGAAATAACTCCAAACCCAATAGTGACTGAATACAGAAGCAGGGTGCAACATGCAGCTCAACATCCACCATCTCCACAAATGTCTAGAGAATATACTGGGAGGGGGTAGAATCTGATAATATGACTTGGTTTGCTAACACCAATGATGACTGGGTGGTAACGCTAGTTTGCACTGCAATATTTCCAAAACTACGAAAATGCAATAAATCATCGAAATGCACTCTTTACACTTTTACCACCTTCAAACTTGAATGTCAACTTGTGTTACTGTGCTGTCTTTCTGTTACTGTGATTCCCTCTCCCAACAACTCTGTACTGTAGAAAAACCAGTCAGTGTTTCCATCGATCACGTGGATAACTTTACCTCCATGGAAGAGGGCAAAGAGTTCCAGCTGCGGTGTGACATTGTCAACATTGCACCGGGAAAAAAACCCAATGTTTTGTGGTACAAAAATCAAGGTGAAGAACTTTTTTTGTAAATGTTATAGCTTACGCCAGGTTTCTTTGTCTGTATTATGCTGGGGAAGTGAGAAATGGGTACAGACGAACGTGAAAATGCAAGACATAAGGCAAAAACTGAGTTTATACAATTCCAAGTTTAATTATTATATCCATATTTGTTAGGACCTCTTTAATTCTTCAATACAACCCAAACTTTCTTGGGGAAGCTTGTCGTTTCTTTAAATAGTCTTGAGAAATAGATCTCCAGGCTTCTTGAAAGACATTCAAAGCTCTTTTTTTTAAATATTAGTAGCCTTTTGTTCTGTTCTTTGTCAAGATCCCACACTGCTTTGATAATGTTGAGGTTCGGGTTCTGGGGAGGCCAATCCATGACTGTTTCATTGTTTGTTTTTCTATCCAGGTATGCGTTTATTGTGTTGGCAGTGTGTTTGGGATCATTGTCATACTGAAAAATGAAGCAGCTGCCAATCAGCCACTTTGCAGATGGTATTGCATGGTGGATGATGGTACTTTTCTGTGTTCATAATTCCATCAGTTTTGACAAGATTCCAAACACCACTGGCTGAAATGCAAACACTTACTGCATGTCTCTCCTGACCTTCTCCATGCATATAGATGAAGATTTGAACCCAAAATTTCTCATTTTGATTCATCAATCCATAAGACCTGTTGCCACTGATTTTCAGTTCAATTGCTATAATTTGGCAGCTTTTTTTGTATGTTGTCCTCCACTGGTCCAGTGTTGCCTTACATTTTCTTTAAAGACACACAGCACACCAAAGTCTCAAGATAGTGGTTCCCTGGGAATTACTTGATTGATGCAACAATTCAATTTTATGCCTGTAAAACTGTGTTATCTTTGGCATTTTTATGAAATAAAAATACAACAAAATTTGTGTTTGCAACAGGATGCTTGATTCTTGCAACGTTTTCTGTTATGTATAGACACAACACTGATTCGTTACTTGAGTTAAGTATTAAGACATTTACAAGCAAAGAAAAAAATCCTCTGAAAATGGTTAGGTAGGAGTGGACTGAATAAGTGAAGGAAATAGCCAATATCCAAAGAAAAACCTTGGAAAGACCTCCAGAAAGTGTGGGGAACTATTGTTCGAGATCATTTTAAAATATTACAAGAAAGTCGGGCAAAATATAAAGAAATAAGGTGTTGCTTGAGACTTTTTCACGGTACTGCAAGTCATGCTTCATATCTGTTATGTCTCCGACTGATATGCAATCAGGTGGAAATGTCAGCTTTTGTCTTTTTGTTGTCTTATTTTCTGTCAGACATACTGAAAGAAACTGATTGTCAGCTTGAAAACAACAAAACCTGCAAATTCAGTGATGTCAGATCCCCGGTAAATATTTCTACCACGATTAATGTCAATCTGCAAAGGAACGACAGCGGAGCGGAGTTCAGATGTGAGGCTCTGTTAGAAACGGGATCAAACACCACTCAAAATACAACATCCAGCACTCTTAAGATCACTGTCCTGTGTAAGATCCTATTTTCATATTCACTTTTCCCAATTAAGTGGAATCTACCATTCCTTTTGTTATGTTGAACATATACTGTTTTTAAGTGTTTATATTAAATGTCGTGAAATATTCAAATAAAGAGGTAAAGATATTTAAAAGTACACAATTTGAACAAAAAGTTCCACTTTGGGATTCTTTGCTCTGAATACCCAATTTCTAAAAAATTTTTCATGCTATTCATTCTTATATTCTCAATTGGATTCATCTCAGAGGTGTGCAGATGGGTTGGAAAATATGCTATTCAAATTGTAACGCATTGTTTGTTTTTCATGGTATTGCTTGAATATTCATTGTCTTGACATTACTGTATTTACCTCTTTGTCACAACAGATAAGCCCAAAATTAATACCACAAAGCTTCCAAAAGAAATCCCCGTGTTCAGAGGCTACCCTGAGGAGCTTGTTTGTGAAGCAGATGGTAACCCAACCCCAAAGATCAAGTGGGGCTACAACCCAGAGTCGCATGTGAATGTGTCTAAAGGAAACCTCACTGTGTATGGGCCTGGCATCTACAACTGCACTGCCAGCAATGATGTTGGTTCTGCATCATATGAGGTTAAAGTGATTCTAAAAGGTAATATATTTCTGTACTACATGTTTCTGCAGAAACATAAAGCTGAAGTTCTGCAAAAGCATGAATATAAGGCTGTCCTAGACTGTATATAAAAGATGGACATGGCCAATGTGGCATTTCCCATGTAAATGGTAAATGGTAAATGGTATACATGTATTGCTCTATTTGAGAACTTTTACTACAAGTCACCCAATCACACACACATTCATATGTCTGTCATATTTTGGAGTGTAACAGATCCAAATGGAATATGGATAAAACGACAGATAAACAATCACACAGAACACAGTACAATTCAACAAAGGACAAATAAAAAGACACAACTCTTTAGATGAGAACCACGGAGGGTTCGTGAGGGCAATTGAAACAACTAGGTAACAAGAAATAGGTGAAGATAATCAAGGCCAACCAGACAGAGGAAGTAAAAATAAAAACAAGATACTGAAGACAAACAGTTAATAAAATAAAAAAGGAAGTCACTGACTAACATACAGACAAGACCCTAACATACTATGAACTAATGAACTATGAAATACCACAAAATATTATACAAAAAACTAACACCAAATAATAAGTGCAAATAACTCACAATTTTGGGTTCAAGACCAAGGATCATAACAACAATGACCTGGGTTAACACAGGTTCAGTTTCTTATCCATGAATCCTTCAACATGCAGACTAGAGAAGCTAGGGACAATTCTTAAAGCCGTGCACTGTTTCCTTTTTAAACCCATGGAATATGACTGTCTTATTCATGGTAAAAAGAAAATCCACTCTCTTTAAGTTCTCAGATTTCTTCATCAGAAAGAAGAGTGGGCGAGAATTCCCCCCAAATCACTTGCAAACAATTATTTAACTTATTGCTGCTAAAAGTGGTTGTCCAAGCTACTGAATCATCATAAGTACTTGGTTTTTGTTGAATAAATAATGATGCTGGTGTTCATCTCGGGCTTAATTCGTTTTAAGACCTTGTAAAGTCAAGGTGATATGATATGTAAAACCCTACAGCTTTCTTTTTACCATGACTGTATATTTAAGTATAATTGATGACTATGAGGGTCCCTTCATGCTCCAAAAACAACAGCTTCGGGAGGTGGTAGAGTGGTAAATGTGTAGCTAAAATATCTGCAGGAATTTAAAAAATTTCAATTTGCTGCTATAACTTTGCACTGTCCACGTTTTGCTGTGACACAACAAATTTCCCACATGTGGGACTAATAATCTTCTTATCTCTCTTATCTTTTAAATATGTTGGGGAGATCTGCCATGAAAATTTGAGGCTATGATCAAATACAGGATATATCCACAATAAGTTTGGAGTTCCTAATAAAGTGCTCAGTGACTCTATGACGCCCTATGTTAGTTTTCGTTCAGTTTCAGAAAACATTACATTGAATAGTAATTTCAATAGTAGTGCAGGAGGCTTCGAAGAACCTGGACAGATCACCAGTTTCTCACAGGGAGACAGACAACCATTCATACCCACACACCTGTGGACAGTTGCCAATTTTAAGGAAATATAAATCATAAAATGGACAATTTAGAATTACCAATTAACCTAACCACACTAACTGCATGTTTCTGGGCTGTGGGGGGGAAGCTGGAGTACCTCGAGAGAACCCAAGCAAACACAGAGAAAACATCTCAACTCCACAAAGAAAGGAGTGTGTGGAGATGGTAAATCATAAAATTATATTCCACAAATCTCTCTGTAAATATAAACTATAGCCTGTCACGTAGAACACACTAGAAACTTAAGGGGTACTACTACTTTGCAATTGATCTTCCTGCCCCAATACTTGGTCATTTTTAAAAATAAATTAGAAGCTATCAATCTTTATTTTTATTTGCACTTTTTAATTTTGCATGTTTGTTTGTTGACCCCATTAAATTATAGAGTAAAAAGTTTACATTTGTATTGTTGCACATAGGAAATGAACACCCTTGCATTGTTTCCCGTTTCACTGTCTATGTTGCAGAGGACTACCTCCCTCTCATCGCTGGATTTGTGGCTGTCACTGTGGTAGCTATCTCCACCATCTTCATCTTCATCTACTCAATCTACTACAAGAACACCAAGATGCGCCGCTACAGCCTTAAAAACCCCAAATTCAGCATGCACAATGGGAATGTAGCTCACAGCAATGGTGACCTGCAGTTCCCAATGACCCGACTATCAAAGCAGTACATCTGTATATAGCACAGAATAGACTGCTGAGCAATCTGAACGGTCTGCATCTCTCTGCCACCAGGGTTAACAGGTTTTTCTTGTTTTGTTTTTTCTTGTTGTTGTTGTTGTTTTTTTAAGTCTGAATACCGAGCCAAATACAAAGAAAGACTATTCTGTCCTCCAAACGTCAATCACCCTGTTATTCTCACATAGAGTTCCCCTTACATTATAATCAGAGGTGTAGTCCTATTTGTATAAGTAGTGCATCAATCACAGGCACACAGCCTTTAGAGTTATTTGTTTTTAAACTTGCCACTTTGGCTATATCACCAAAGTGGCAAGTTTAAATTATTCAACTATAACCATAACATGCTGCTTACAGCTCTCTCCTCCCTGGATGTGTCTTCTTTGTTTTCCATGCTTTCCTGTTTGATAGGAACAGTCTCTCTTTAACACTGGTGCCATCTCTCTTCCTCACTTATTCTCCAGTGAACTTTAAATTCTACCGTTTTTCACATAGTTGTTACATTGTAGGCACACAGCTGTGTGCAGTGCTTTGGGTTTGTGCTGAAACTCTTCACTGAGTCTGCTCTAAATATGCAGAGTGAAGAGTCCCTTTCTACTCTGGTGTTTTTCTACACATCATACGTGTCATCTTTTCCACACAGATTTTAGGTTTATACTGTAGAGTAGTTTGGCCCTAGATAGCCCAGCTTTGATTACTTTTTTTTAACTTTCTTCCATGAAATATTGTTGACGTGACAACTGAATTTCAACCGATTAAGCTAACTGTGAATATGTTGTTTCCTCTCTGGTGGGAAAAAAAGAGGTGGGGACTATACCTGCAATTATAAGTGTTTTATCCATAAGGCAGTAATACTAGGTGTAATCACAAATTTCCTTGATTTGAATAATTTAAAGAAAAAATAATGAAAACCATACTTGATTTAAATTTGGCAGGGTCTCTTTAAGGTCCTCTGCTTGTTAACGTGTTCACCACTTCCATCATGGCTCCTGTTTTTAGATCCTTCAATGAAAGATCAGTTCTCACTACTCGACTCACAAAACTGTAATTTCACTGTGAATCCTAAACTTGAGCAAATATCAGCTACACTGACGAACTGATGTGACTTCATATCCATGATTAACACTGATAATTAGATCCGTGTCTCACGAGTCCAAGCCCAAAGGCTGAGCTAAGGTAAGGACTATGTGGAGTCACCACACAGTACATTGAATGCTTTTTTTGTGTCACCAAACAAAACACAAGACTTATCTCTCGGGGCCTTGCTTCATCCTTTTCCTATAAAGAAAGTAGTCAGAATGTGATTTACATTCAGTGATCTGAAAATAGCAGGCACACTGGAAGCAGTTTGGTTTTAAGGAAACAACAAAATAGAGTGAGGGTCAGAAACATTTAAATCAGGTTTTTGATTTATTTATTTTTATTGTAGCTTTTACTCTTTGTGACTGTTATTGCACCTGGTGTAGTTACACAAATGAGCAACCTTGGCTTGAGATGTACAAGTCTGTCTATACTACTGGATTCTTACCAGTTTTCACTGGATAGAAAGAAGTGAAGGAGCAATCCAACTCGAAGGTGAAAATTTTTCCCATTTTATTTTTTATATCTGATGCATGGTTGGTTTCACTAATGTTGATGTTTCTTTTAACCTTAAGACTTCAGATCAGAACCGTATGGGATTTATCACGTCTTTAGGACATTGTGAATCTCAGACTGCTGTCCTTTAAACTGTTAAACTCACGGGAAATGCAAAGCTTTTATAAACTGCTTTTACTTATCGCCTGCTCTGCCAGCAGTGCACACACAGCAGTTTTCTTATTTAACCTCACTCTTCAATGCATATCATATTGAATGTCTATATGAATTGTATATTCAGGGTAATATTTGATGTAAATCCAAAAGTTTATATTTATTTATGAGAAACAGTAAAGGCTGAATAATTTAGTGTTGAAAATGGACTGCGCACTGGTTAGTAATGCAAATTATTGAAGGGTTAATGGAGTTCAAATCCTTCGTGTGAAGGCTGAGGAGAACTTTATGACACATTTGTATATACTGCTGTAAATATTTCTGACTGGGGCAAAAGTGTATTTTGTTATTAAAAATGTCGCTTTTTAAAACATGCTGTTCCTATTTATATGCATGGAAACATCCAAGTATTATAGTGTAATAAAGAAAACTGAGGAGTTCAAGAAAGGAAAATTTGGATATGTAGTTTTAAACCTTTTTTTACAAGTAATTAAGAATGGCTGCTTTATTTGGTTATTGGCATGAATAAAATTTAAAAAGAAAATTGTATGCCTAAATACAGACTCAGTAACCCTAAGCATACCATTGTATTTAAATCATAACAATAATATTTTTGGGGGGGTAAAGGAGGAATAACAGTACAGTATTTATGCTTTACCTGAACCTGCAGCACAGCACAATGCATATGGAAAAGCTCTGCTTTGTCCACCACACATATCTCTAAGAACATCAACTACAAGAACAAAAAGTTAATATCATTCTTTTGCCTTCCCCCATTTTTCAGAATGGTTCATTAGTGTGTTGAAGCATAGCATGTCCATCCTGTTACCCTTATTTATAAAATAAGCTGATATTTTATGTGTTTTGATGGTGGATGCACTATCAAATCCTTTTTGAAGTCTTCCTCTGCTAACCTGTTGTGGATCACATGGTTAATTGTGGCTGCTTTAAACATAAAACTGAGAATATTCTTTAGTGTATTTATATAATCCATGTATCACATTTTTTATACCGTATATATTTTGATATGTGGATCCCAAACATGTTGGGTAACGAGACTTTTCATGTAAAAGAAGACTATAAAATGTCTTTAAATGATCATTTCAAAATAGAATACAATGATTTGTTTTAATTATCCCTTACATGTAATATATGAGTTATATTTTAAAGCTGTCCAAATCTATACATACAGATAATTATAAGGATGGTGAGATCATTAAAATAAACAAGCATTTTACAAGAAACTGTAACAGTGAAAATTCCATGTTGTCTAAACGAATCAATGGGGTCTCTTGAATATAAATATATATATAACTAAGTTCAAATGGTGGGCTGGTATATGTCCCATTTACATTGGTGCATACAATGTAAAACTAAGGAAAAATGTTCCAAAAGATTCCAAAAAATCTTGATTTTATTTTGAAAATATGCTCATGCACTACATACTGGGTTCAGTACCGGTTTAGCATAGAGTATGTGAAGCATTCACAGGTGTGATGTCATCTCAGTTATCTTCTCTCCACCTTTTCTCCCTTTTTTGTTTTGCTCTTTCCTAAATAACTAACCAACTAAATAAAATAAAAAGATTTTAGTTATATCATTTTATACATCATAAAAAATAAACATTAAAAAAATATACTGTGTTACTACCTTCAATTTTGGTTTCAGTTTTGGTCACAGCTTGTGGGCAGAGCAGCAGGGGCGACACAGGTGTGTGACTAACTGTATTCAGGCGGGCCTAATTTATTTGTCATTTCTTTGAGAGCGTGTTGTCCTCTATGCTGAAACCATGATGTGGTTCTTCTTCTTCTTTGGCTTATTAATCGCGTGTACAGGTGAGTTTGTTATCTATCGTGTTTGTTTCTTTGTGATATAAAGTTACAATATTATGTCTCCGTTAATTTATAATTCATATCAGCTCTGTTAATGTACCATATAAAAATACTGCCATACTGTCTATGACCTTATATTTTTATATTTCATATTTGCTTTATTTAGCTTGATGGGTTTAGTTTCAGTTTTCGTGTGATTCTGTAGGTTAAGCGAAACTTGTAAATGATACAGCATACTTGTGAAACCTGTTAAACTTGTAATTCCTTGAAAGGTATGACAGAGTTACCAAGTGACAAACAAGAATCTTCTGTTCATAAAATATTTTCTTTTCTACTAAACGGCTTTTTTTCTCCTTCCTATAAACCACATTATCATCTACAGGAGAAACAAAGCATGGTCCCACAAAGCATCTTAAAACTTGATTTATGGGGCTATACTAATTAGACCAGCTTTCATTATTGTTCATCTAATTCATCTAATGTTGTTCATTAGATTGGGTATATTTCTGATGTCATGAGTAGATAGTTTTAAGCTTCTAAAATTGATGTATTTTGGTGTAAAAAAAAAAAAATAGCCTCTGTTTGTGTCACCTGTTATGCTGTAGATACTGTCTGATCCACAGTCCTAAGGAAAATCTAGTATTCCACTGTAGTTTGATGCTTAGTGGCTTTTTAAGAGGTTTTTAAAACCAACATATTCTGTTTTCATGAAAATGAAAAAAGACTCCTTTAAAGCTTTCTGTCTGGGGCGTTAAAGAGGATGACTGTAGTTTTAGTTGTCTAATGATTTTTTTTTTACTAGAATGACAACAGGTTCAAGTGTTAATGCACAAAGTCAAGTGAGAGGAAAGAAAGTAGTGTTGGGTATGTTGTGATTTGGCAAAAGGTGTTGAAATATCAGTTTTTTGTTTTAAAATATTGAGTGGCTCATCCTTTAAGTGGAGATTCTTCAGTCCCCTGAACTGAGTACCAGCCATGTATGCATCGCTGTTTGTGCCATATGCCAAACTTAAGTCTACTTCTTCTCTAGGAAACCCTGCAAGTGCCTCCTGTCCATTACAAATTAGTCCCCCTAGAGTTGTGGTGAGACTTGAAGGCTCCTTTTCAGCCAACTGCACCTCACTATCTGACCAGATTGATGGAATGGGCTGGGAGTCTCCATATGGAGGATTGGACCTTACCCAGGGTGTCACTTCTCTTCTCTTTTCAATTGACTCTGTGCCAGTGTGGGAGTTAGAGCCAATGTGTTATGTAAATCTCCATGATGGTGATCAGTGTGTAAAACTGTTACCAGTCACTGTTTATAGTAAGTAGCCTTAACTTTCTCATATATTTCCTAGAAAGGTGTTTTAATATTAGAACACTGAATGACATTAATTCATTTAATTTCTTCTACTTGCAGAAATGCCAGACAGTGTGTCATTGAGACAGAATTCAACTACAGTGAAAGAAGGTGAACAGTTTGCCATACAGTGTGACATTGTTAATGTTGCACCAGCAAGAAATCTCTCTGTGCTTTGGCACAAAGGAAATAAGATCTTAAATTCTGAGACATTTGATGACTCCAGTCCATCTCCCGTGAGTAAGTCATCTGTCCTCACTCTGACTGCTCATGGAGATGATGATGGAGCTGAGATCTGGTGTGAAGCAAAACTAAACTTGTGGCCAGGAGAACAAGGTCCTGCCATGATGCGCTCAAAGTCACATAGTGTGACTGTACTCAGTGAGTTTTCATCACTTGTAATTGTATTTTCATTTCTTGAAGTTTTTCTCTGTTCATCTCTGTATTCTGATACATTCATAACATTTCTTATTTCGTTATACTTTTTTTATTGTCATAATATTTTGTGCTGTGATTCTCCATTGAGTAGTCGTCATGGGACCACTGCTGGGATTTTAATTGTTTTGGTGTTTGTTTTAGGGATGTGTAGTTTGTTGTGTTTGTATATAACACTGGAGACAATGGCTCGTTTTAGGCACACTTTAATGTCCATCAAACTGTTTACGTCACACTCACTTCACTTCTCTCTCCTCCTCATTGTACCCGTTACACAGTAGCACCTTTGGCCCAAAGGAGTGATGGCAACCACAGAGCACACAACACCCAGATTCAGTCCACACAAGATAGTTTATTACAGACAGAGCAGAAAGACTGAGAAGATGAGCTGAGAGCGACAATGTTAACACATTTCCCATCTCCCACAGGGGCTCGAACAACCTTCGAGTCATGCTGGCAATAGGTGTGGCCGTTGGAGTTTTGCTCCTCATTGCTGTTGCATATTATGTGACACCCAATGGCACAATCTCTTTCCACAATTGTGGCTATCAACCAGGAACTCCCTCAGGATGAGTATAAGGTAAACCTTTATCTTCTTATAAAAATGCACATCTCTGCTATTATTATTATTTCTAATTATTTTATTTGGTGTTTGGAGAAAACCTCTGTAACATGTCTGTTGATGGCCGACGGACATGTCTGCTCTGCGTGCTCTGTGGGTGTTCTTCTGTTCAAAGCTGTAGCTTTAAAAATGCATTATCTTGTCAGCTATCTCTAAAGCTCCACTAATCAAGACTGCTGCCCTACCACATATTTGTGGTACAGAAAATGTGTCAGGCTTATTATGGAGGCATGACTCACTGCTTCCTGGACTTTTTTTGGACACCTTTTCCACGCAGTTATTTTCTGTTTCAGTTTTAGGCAAAGTTTTCCATTGTATTTGCATGTCTGTAGCTGATGTCAGGATGGTTATTTGAGTGAACTGGTCTTGATGCTACTGAAGGTGGTTCTACTACCCATTGAATCAGATGGCTTTTTTTCCGTTGTTTTCACTAATTTGCTTATCCATTTTGATTTAGTTTTTGTTAAATACAGTGTAGTGAAAAGGTATTTACCCTTTTCTTGAATTCTTAGCTTTTTGTATTTTTGTTACACTTGAATGTTTCAGATCATAAAATAAATGTTAACATTAGACAAAGATAACCTGAGTAAATGAAAAATGCTATTTTTAAATTATGGTATATATGATGGTATGGGATCCAGTCAACCACAGAGAGAGCCACAAATGGAGAACACTTGGAATAGTGGCGAACCTTCCCAGAAATTGTTGAACCTGCCAAAATTACTCCAAGAGTGCATCAACATCAAAATCTCATCCAGAGGTCATAAAATAACCCAGAGAAGCATCTAAAGAACTGCAGGTCTCACTTGTCTCAGTTGAGGTCAGAGTTCATGATTCAATAATAAGAAAAAGAGTGGGCAAAAAATAGCTTCATTGGAAAGTTCCAAGTTTAAAAATCACTGCTGACCAAAAAGAACACAAAGGCTCAGATGGCCCGTCTTCTGTGGACTAGCTAGACAAAAGTTGAACTTGCGTCCCGTTACATCCATCGCAGCAGTCCATTTAAAGGACATCATACCACCAGTCAAACATGGTGGTGGTAGTGTAATAATCTGGGGCTGCTTTGCTGCTTAAAGACGTGCACAACTTACAATTTACTGAACAATGAATTCTGCTCTCTAACAGAAAATCCTGAAAGAGAATATGCAGCCCTGAACCTCAAGCATGATTGGATTGTGCAGCAAATCCAGAACAGACCAGCATGTGCACCTCTGAATGGCTACAGAAAAAAATACAATAATAAATTACGGCACTGTTAAACTCACGGGAAATGCAAAGCATTTATAAACTGCCTTTTCTTATCACCTGTCCTGCCAGCAGTGCACACCGCAGTTTTATTATTTAACTTCAGTCTTCCATATATGTCGTGTTGAATGTCTCTGTATATTCAGTTTAATATTTGATGTAAATCCAAAAGTTTATATTTATTTATGAGAAACAGTAAAGCCTGAATAACTTATTGTTGAAAATAAACCGCACACTGATGTGTTAATAATCCGAATTATTGAAGGGTTAATGGAGTTCAAGTTCTTTGTGTGAAGGCTGAGGAGAACTTTATAACATATTTGTATTTGTTTGTATGTGCTGTAAATATTTGTCACTTAGGCAAAAGTGTATTTTCTTATTAAACATCTTGTTGCTATTCATATGCATGTAAACAGCAGTTATTAGTGTAATAAAGGAACATAAAATATACAAGGTTGTAAACCTCTTTGCCAGTAATTCAGAATAACTGTTTTCTTTGGTTGTTGTTATGAGCAAAATTAAAATCGAAAGGAAAATTGTAGGCTTAGATACAAACTCAGTAACCTAACCATATAAACATACCATTGTATTTAAATCAAGGAGCACAATATAGTTTTGTCTCAGCCTGCTGCACAGATACAAGGCATATGGAAAAACTCTGCTCTGTCCTGCACACAAATTTGATATCTCTATAAAAGGCATAAACTGTTTGCTTATTTCGGGGACATTTGGCGCACATGAAACAAAGGCACCTGAATTCTCAGTGTTTTGTTGGAGTCTGTCCTCGGGAGGGTGCTGTGGGAGAATCCAACAGGTTTACAGGTATGGACGCCTTCATGTGCAGTCGGGAATATTGCTATTAGACATTTCTACCCAGTATGAAAAGACGAAGCTCTAAGCCTTGCGACTTGGTTGTATAAAAACTGCATACACATTTATCATTTACATGCTTTAAAATTGACGATTGAATGCTGAAGTCTTGGAGGAGGGGGGGTTTAATTGAGTAATTAGCTGAAACTAAAGGTTGAGCTAAGGTTAAATGAAACTAGTTGCTATACTGCAAACTTTTGAAGGTTTTCTTCAAAAGTAAATCAAATGTTTAATTTATTAAGTAAGAGGTTGAAAAATAACTTCGAACTGTTCCTTTAACTCACAATGTCGCTTCAGAGCGAGCAGAAGACGGGACGCTTGGTGAGGTAATCGTGTGACTGTCGTGATAGTTGCTGCCTGACTACTTTTGGTTTCGGATTTTTTTTTTTCCCTTACAGGTTTAGGGTTTGGTCACAGCTTGTGGGTACAGGAGCAGCAGGAGGAGGGACACGGGTGCGTGAATAAGTTTATTCAGCCGGATCTAATTTATTTTTCTTTTCTTTGTGAGCGTGTTTCCCTGTTTGCTGAAACCATGGTGTGGTCCTTCTTCTTCTTCGGTTTATTAATCGCGTGTACAGGTGAGCTTGTTTTCTTTCTTTGTTACATAAAGCTACCATATTGTGTCTTTATGAATTGATCGCTGCAGCTTCGAGCTCATCTTCGGGAGAAAGCCTACGCCCATTGTTTGATACATATCAGCTCTGTTTGTGGACTGTATAAACATGCTGTCCTACTGTCCATGACCGGGTTTGTATTTGTTTTCTTTCTTATAATCGTGAATTTCAGTTTTAATCTCGGTGTTGTTAGATCTTCTCGACTAAACACAGCTTGTAAATCATTGACCCAAGTTTGTGTATTTTATCAGGTCAGTGTCTGAGCTGTTATTCCTGGAGATGTATGAAAGAGAAACTAAATGACCCAGAAGAAATATAGTAACATTTGTATCAACCACTGTAAACTAAACAACAAAAAAGTTAGAACCCCTCACATCCAATCAAGTCCGACCCCCGTCACCACCAACAAAATGAAAAGAAAGTGCTACCAGAAACAAAGGAAGGGAGGGGGGTTACATTCAGTGAAGCAAACATAAATATGAATAGAAATTGTACTCTGCGTGTCTACATTCAATGCAGTTTTATTTATAAAGCGCCAAATCACAACAACAGTCGCCTTATATTGTAAGGTAAACCTTACAATAATACATACAGAGAAAACCCAATAATCAAATGACCCCCTATGAGCAAGCACTTTGGCAACAGTGGGAAGGAAAAACTCCCTTTTAACAGGAAGAAACTTCTGGCACAACCAGGCTCAGGGAGGGGCGGGGCCATCTGCTCTAACTGGTTGGGGTGAGAGAAGGAAGACAGGATAGAAGATATGCTGTGGAAGAGAGACAGAGATTAATAACATGTACGGTTCAATGCAGAGGTCTATTAACACATACTGAGTGAAAAAGGTGACTGAAAAGGAAAAACTCAATGCATCATGGGAGTCCCCCAGCAGCCTATGCCTATTGCAGCATAACTAAGAGAGGATTCAGGGTCACCTGGTCCAGCCCTAACTATATGCTTTAGCAAAAAGGAAAGTTTTAAGCCTAATCTTAAAAGTAGAGATAGTGTCTGTCTCCTGAATCCAAACTCTAAGATGGTTCCACAGAAGAGGGGCCTGAAAACTGAAGGCTCTCCCTCCCATTCTACTTTTAAATACCCTTGGAACAACAAGTAAGCCTGCAGTGCGAGAGCGAAGTGCTCTAATGAGGTGATATGGTACTATAAGGTCATTAAGATAAGATGGGGCCTGATTATTTAAGACCTTGTATGTGAGGAGCAGGATTTTGAATTCAATTCTGGATTTAACAGGATTTAACAGGGAGCCAATAAAGGGAAGCCAACACAGGAGAAATAAATTTGCATCTCCGTATTTCATCATCTTGTGTGAACCCAGAAAAAAACAACAGCTTTGAAACATGATTTATGGCACTACTAGACAGACCAGCTTTTCTCAGAGATCTGTTTCTTTACAGAAGGGGCAGATTTCTTGCTAATTTTATGAGGAGATTTCCTTAAGGTTCATGGGAATGAGTAGGAAAATTTGCAGTTTCCATAACAAAGCAATGAATTATCATCTCTCATCACCTTCTTTGCAAGAGAAATGTGAGTCATGTCACTGAGTAAGGCTGGTTAAGGTTAGCAGAAAATCTTAGTCTCTAATACTGATCCCAGAAAATACTTTAAATTACCTGAATAAAGTTTCCAGTGGGTATTTTGCTTCTGAAATTAATTCTTTTGTCAGCTGGAGGTATAATGGTGTAAGAGACTCTCCAACAAGCTTGTGGTACCAGTTATGCTGTAGATACTGCCTGATCCCCTTTCTTGGGGGGGGGGGGAGAATGTGTCTTTTAGATTAGAAGTTCTTGTCTTTAAATCTAAAATATGTTCTAAATTAAATCTTTATAAAAGTAAAAAAAAAATGGTCCTCATTTAATTTTCATCGGGAAAGTTGAAAAGTATAACATTTGTGACATTAATCTTATCTGGCTATACAGGAATGGCTTGACTTTCAAATACTGAAAATACTCATCTAAAAGGTAGAGTGACAAAAAAGGCAGTCCTGTGTTATTGGTGGAGAGATGTTGAAATATCAGTTTGTGTGTTCTGAAGATGAATGACTCATCTTTTAAGTGCAGCATCTTCAGTCCCCTGAACTAAGTCAGAGTAACAGCAGGGCCATAATGCATAGTAGAACATCAAAGTACATGTTGCCATACACCTAGCTTAAGTCTTCATTTATCTTTCTAGGAAACCCTGCAAGTGCCTCCTGTTCATTACAAATTAGTCCCCCTAGAGTTGTGGTGAGATTTGGAGACTCCTTCTCAGCAAACTGCACCTCATCATCTGACCAGACTAATGGAATGGGCTGGGAGTCTACACATCAAGGAGTGGACCTTACCCAGGGTGTCACTTCTCTTCCCTTTAAAATTGACTCTGTGCCAGAATGGAAGATGGAGCCAATGTGTTATGTGAATTCCCGTGATGGTGATCAATGTACGAAAACATTGCCAGTCACTGTTTATAGTAAGTAGCCTTACATGTCTAAGTAGGTCAATATTATTATTTGGTCACTGAATAACATTAATTCATTTTGTTTCTTTTTGTTACAGAAATGCCAGACAGTGTGTCACTGAATTATAGCTTAACTAAAGTGGAAGAAGGGCAAAAGTATTACATACAGTGTGACATCGCTAATGTTGCACCAGCAAGAAATCTCTCTGTGCTTTGGCTCAAAGGAAATACTATTATAAAATTGGAGACATTTAATGAGTCCAGTCTGTCTCCTGTCAGTAAGTCATCTGTCCTCACTCTGACTGCTCACAGAGATGATGATGGAGCTGAGATCTGGTGTGAACCAAAGCTGAACTTGTGGCCAGAGGAACAAGGTCCTCCTTCAGGTCCTCCAGTGCGTTCAGTCAAGCATAATCTGACTGTACTCTGTGAGTTTTTAATATAATTTCTAATTTAATCATCAGAAGATTCCCTATTGTTTTTTTGTTTTGTTTTTTATTTCACATGTATTTTATATTTGTCTGTATTTTGATTTCATGTATGTCCTCAGATCCACCAACCTTCAACAAGCTTGAAGATGAGACTCTGGAAATGACAGTTGGTGAAAATATGACTTTAAATTGTAACGCTAAAGGAAACCCTCCACCATCATACCGCTGGGAATTCCCAAAATTCACAAAAGAATGGCGTGACAAAGAAGAAGTGATTGAGCCAATTCTAACCCTACCGTTTGAGCTTCCAGGAGT
The DNA here is from genome assembly GCF_000239375.1 of Pundamilia nyererei. Taxonomy (NCBI): domain Eukaryota; kingdom Metazoa; phylum Chordata; class Actinopteri; order Cichliformes; family Cichlidae; genus Pundamilia; species Pundamilia nyererei. The sequence goes on along the minus strand of NW_005187659.1, from coordinate 247,375 downwards.
CTATACATGCACAGCCTATAGTAACCGAGGCAATGTGACTAAATATTTCAATATAAGCGAAGCTCCAAGTAAGTTCTCATCAGTTACTTCATGACATTTCGTATCTCGTTATACACTGAACAAAAATATAAACGCAACACTTTTGTTTTTGCAAAGGACCCATCACTATCAAATATTGTTCACAAATCTGTCTAAATCTGTGTTAGTGAGTGCTTCTCGTTTGCCGAGATAATCCATCCCACCTCACAGGTGTGGCAGGTCAAGGTGCTGATTAGAAAGCATTAATATTGCACAGGAGTGCTTTAGACTGCCCACAATAAAAGGCCACTCTGAAATATGCAGTTTGAGCACACAGCACAATGCTACAGATGTCGCAGCTTTTGAGGGAGCGTGCAATTGGCATGCTGACTGCAGGAATGTCTACCAGAACTGTTGCCTGTGAAATTAATGTTCATTTCTCTGCCATAAGCCGTCTTCAAAGGCGTTTCAGAGAATTTGGCAGTACATCCAACCGGCCTCACAATCGCAGACCACATGTAACCACACCAGCCCAGGACCTCCACATCCAGCATGTTCACCTCCAGGATGGTCAACCAGGTGGAGACCAGCTACCCGGACAGCTGCAGCAACAATCGGTTTGCATAACCAAAGAATTTCTACAAAAACTGTCATAAACCGTCTCAGGAAAGCTCATCTGCATGCTCGTGGTCCCCATTGGGGTCTGGACCAGACTGCAGTTCGTCACTTTAACCAACTTGAGTGGGCAAATGCTCACATTTGATGGTGTCTGGCACATTGGAGAGGTGTTCTGTTGACAGATGTTTTTACTGTTCAGGGCAGATGGCAGACAGCTTGTGTTGCGTCGTGTGGATGAGCAGTTTGCTGACGTCAGCGTTGTGGATTGAGTAGCCCATGGTGGCGGTGGGGTTATGGACAATGAACACGAGTGCATTTTATTGTTGGCATTTTGAATGCACAGAGATACCATGTTGAGATCCTGAGGACCATTGTTGGGCCATTTATCCATGACCATAACCTCATGTTACAGCATGATAATGCACGGCCCCATATTGCAAGGATTTGTACACAATTCCTTGGAAACTGAAAACATCCCAGTTCTTGCATGGCCAGCATACTCACCAGACATGTCACCCATTGAGCATGTTTGGGATGCTCGGCTTGGCATATATGACAGCGTGTTCCAGTTCCTGCCAATATACAGCAACTTTGCACAAGTGTTGAAGAGGAGTGGACTAACATTCCACAGCCCACAATCAACAACCTGATCAACTCTATGCCCATTGCACACCATTTGTCTCAGGCACACCTGTGCAATCTTCGTGCTGTCTAATCAGCACCTTGACCTGCCACACCTGTGAGGTGGGAATGGATTATCTCTCCAAAGGAGAAGTTCTCACTAACTCAGTGTACGTTCTTATTGTCTATAATATTTTGTGCTGTGATTCTCCATTAGGTAGTCATCCTGGGACCACTGCTGGGATTTTAATCGCTTTGTTCTTTGTTTTCATTTTTATTTTGGGATGTGGGGTTTATTACAGACAGAGCAGAAAGTCTGAGCAGATAAGTTGAGAGCAACAATGTAACAACATTTCCCATCTCCCACAGGGTCTCGAACAACCTTTGGAGTCATGGTGGGAGTGGGTGTGGCTGTCGGAGTTTTGCTCCTCATTGCTGGTGCATATTTTGTGGCACCTAATGGAACGTTCTCTTTCAACAAAGGCGGCTATCAACCAGGAACTCCCTCAGGACCAGTATAAGGCAGACTTTTTTTTAAATTCAGATTTGCATGGCTATTATTTTAATTTTTGTTAATGATTTTATTTGGTGCTTGGACCCAAAAATTCTGTAACATGTCTCTTAATGGACAAAGGACATGTCTGCTCTGCATGCTCTGTGGGTGTTCTTCTGCTCAAAGCTGTAGCTTTAAAAATGCATTATCTTGTCAACTATCTCTAAAGCTCACTAATCAAGATTGCTGCCCTAACAAAGATATATAATACAGGAAATGCGTTTAAATGCACTGCAGTAACCTTTACAAGTCTGTGTATAAAAATGCAACAGATAAATAATTAGATTTCATCCCCACTACAGTCTGATTTTGGAAGCATGATGTGCTTGCTGGCCTTATTTGGAAATCTTTACTACACAAATACTTCCTGTTTCAGTTTTAATCAGGCTAATTCAAACCTTCTTGCATATGGATGTGATGTTTTCCTCTCTCCTGCACATTTGCACAAGTCTGTAGCTGATGTCGAGATGGCTACTTGAGTGCACATAAACTCATTTAATGAATCAAGCTGATGTTGGACTCAGGGGAATTAACACCTAACAGGCGCTCTTTTTCTAGCTCATCATTTTGGTTTTATGGCTTTCACACATACTGTATGGTTTGTTCTGTGCTGATTATCAGCTTCGTGCTGCAGCAAAGCTCCGATGAAGCCACTATATCCTGTCCATGCAAAACTACAAATGAAGACAAAGGTCGTGAAGAAGAGCCTCACATGTATCAAAGGAATTAAACAGAGCATATATTTTGGACACAATTGCTGTAATACGTTGATACAGCTATATATGGTCAGAGTGGATTTCTCAGCTTTTTGTGCAGTTGTTCTTTTGGGTTATGTTTCTCATCTAGTAATTGTGTTAAAAAATACTGTTTTTATTGTTTATATGACTTGATAATTGGGTACTATTTAACAGCAATTGTTGCCTCATCTGAATTGTAGACCTCTTGTGTGTCTTTAAAAAAATAACAATTCATCAAGAAGTACATTAAATATTTGCATAAAATTTTTTTTTTTAAGGAAAAATTAGCAATTCTATGTCAGCATTTTATATATTCATTTTGTTTCTACTCATCTAAACATGTAAATGCTTTGGAGGTACTTTTTATGGAATTACTTGAGAGCACAATGTAGTAATTACTTTTTTTAAGTATTCATTTTGGGATATGCATAAATTATTCATATTTCTTTCTCCTTTTTTGTAAAATTTGATTTCTGTATGCACTGGTACGTCTTTCGGATCGCTTCATAATTTTTGCACTGAATAGAATGAGAGTTTATCAAGTATTGCGCCAACTTTTCTCATGACACAACAGTTGTTTTACTGAGTCTGCATTTTACCAGAGTTTGTCTAATTGTACCAGTGACATGTTTTTAAGAAACTACATGTGTGTGATTGTAAATCCTGAATTAAACAATTCAGGAGACGAGGCAAAGTCAAACCAGTTTTCTTTCTCACTCTCTGTCTTTGAGTCTGGCTACATTTTACAATGTTCACTCTGCCATACTAATTAGTTCTTTAAAAAGTGAATGTAAAGAAGATCATTTGTGATCCAGACTACTGTTGCCAATATAAACATATTTCTTATGAAACCATGTTTTTTTCCTTCTCTGTCACTGTTCAAATACTGTTTCTGTATGCTCTGTGTTGCCCTAACAACCTGGCACAGCCACCAGTGCTCAATTAGTCATGGACTTAAAGAAAAAAAACAAGATTTTTCAAATGAGCAAACGCACAACATTAACGTGTTTCGATAGAGAACTTTTAGAGGGAAGAGCATATTCAAAGCTGCAAGTGAACTGAGCTCATACTGCAATGTGTAAGTTGAGATTCCCAGCTGTGCTGTCCATAAATACACCATAAAGCGTTCGATTACTCGCTCCCTTGCACTGCAGTTGTGGTCAGAGCTGATAGGCTGCGTAGCATTCTGGTCACAGTTGGGAGTCTTACAAGCTACATCCTGCACAAGACCAGCACTGCTGCCTGCTGGGATTTCACAAAGCATGGAGGTCAGGAGCAATAGGAGGCAAGCATGCAAGACGAAGGGAAAACAAGCGTTTCTTCACAGAGAGTGACACTGAAAGGAAAGAGAAAATGTGGGTCAGGTTGATATGCTTTCACCTCTGTGTTCTAGGAGACTCACATGACTCAAAAATTAAGGAATGAAAGTTTGGTGTTTACATTTTATTCTACTCAGATTTCAAGCTGGGTGTTGGAAAATAGGGGTAGGGGGTGGAGGAACTAGACAGATGTATTCATCCTATATTAGTGGCATTTTAGTTCTGCATATACTTCGATGTCTCTGCAGGCTTTTAATATCCTGCATACTTGCTTCTAAGATTACTGCAGTGCAGTAAGTGTTGTGCTGTTTTTCAGAGGCCTGCAACCTGTTACATTTCCCTCTTTCCCTTTCACCCCCTCCATCGCCCCCCAAAGTCAGCTGGGAGGGAACTTTTGTTCCAACATAATTCCCTGCAGGGTTGCCAAGGTCTTTCAAGTTGGAGTTCTCTTTCTCTAGCCTGTTAATCCACGGCTCGGTGCAGAAAATAACATGGGAAACAACTTTCTCACATGGATTCTTTTGCTTTGCACATTTTGTTCAGGTAAGATTTTGTCGCAGAGGTGTTTCTTTTCCCTTCTTTGGGTTGTAGATGATGTTTGGTCTTATGGAAATGCTAGTAAGTAAATCCAGGTTGGAATGATCAGTAACTTCTGTGAAATAAATCTAAAGGCGAGCTCGAAGAATTAGAGCAGCCAGTTTTGTGCTGACAAAAATATTTGTCTTCATGCCAAGACTGTTATTTACTCAAGTGATGAAAGGCCCTAAAGAATAAGATGTGTGGTTGCATGCTGGATGCTTATTAGGTTGCAGCCAAGATATAATGTGGGTGACGCCCTGTAAGTAGGTCAGTTTAATTCTGCTGTCATAGCACATGTGACTTATTAGTAGTATAGCTATAAATCCCCTATTAGCAATGCACACTTGTAAACTTTGAAAGTATTAGACAATTCCTGCTTGATTACTTGTGAGTGTGTTGTAACAGGGTTACATAATGTGCAAGTAGTTACAGCTTTTTCATGTAAATATGAATATGCATTGTGATGATGATGACAGAAAAACAGTGAGAGATATCACTGCTGTGTATCTTAGTGTCAGGTGAAGGCTGCTCCCTAATCCTCAAGCCGTCCAGGGTCGTGGTGGGCTTTGGGGAGTCAGTGTCTGTCAGCTGCGAGGCTGCACGCCCTGTCCGTGTCCTGGGCTGGGAGTCAGCCATCAGTGCTTCACATACACAAGAGGACCGGTCTGTCCAGTGGAAGGTGGACAGTCTCATTGACTGGATAGAGGAGCCCATCTGTTATGGGGTGTTTTTCACAGCTCCGAAACAATGCGAGGAGAAGCTCAACCTCGTGCTCTACAGTGAGTTGTTTAAAAGCTGTTGTTAAGATTGATTTCTCAACCGAGCCCTTTTTTGATTGACCTGAACCCTGTGTGTTATTCATTTAGAAACTCCAGACAGTGTCTCCATCAGACAGGTGAACCACACCGGCCCCATGGTGGCAGGGAAAGAGTACCAGCTGCTCTGCGAAGTTCAGAATATTGCTCCCGTTCAGTATCTCAGCCTGAGGTGGTACAGAGGGCAGACTGAGGTTTATAACCACTCCTTCTCTGATCTCACCTCTTCCTCACCTGTCCAAGTATCCTCTATCCTTGTTATCACACCAACTAAAGCTGAGAACGGAGTGCAGTATAAGTGTGTTGCAGAGCTGGAGCTTGGGCCAGAGGGACCACAGCCACCTCCCACTGTTTCCTCAGAACCTCTCAATGCTTCTGTTTATTGTGAGTCACTAAGCTCTTCTCATTCTTAAAGCAAGTTCCTGCATGCTCGATACAGTGAGAAACGATATGTGTAACTTTCTCTTTAGTTCCCCCGACATTCCTGAGTCCTGAACCAGAGATTTTGGATTCTATACTGGGGGGTGAGATCATATTAAACTGCACTGCAACAGGAAACCCCACCCCAATATACAGCTGGCAATCCTCCGTTCCCATGCAGGAGAGGGTGGAGAATGAAGCAACTGTTACCTCCTCCTCGCTGCTCCCAGGGACCTACACCTGCACTGCATCCAATACACTGGAAAAGAAAAGCAAGCAGTTCATTGTCAAGGCAAAGACCAAAGGTAGAAGAGAGAAATGAGGCACATGTGCAACCTGTCTGTGCACGCTGCAGCCTAACTTGTATCTTCTTTTGCTTTCACCTAGGCGTTTGAAACAACCACTGTGGAGAGGGGGTTGGACGACCACATCAGAAACACAGCGAGAAGTTTATCTTTTTTACAGTTTTTATTTCTGGTGTTTTTGTTTTTTTACTTTCACATTTGCTACTCTGGCGATGGAGGTGCATATTTATGAGACGATCGTCTTATCATCCAGAATTAGTTCACACAGAGAAACAGACCTGAATATGCTGTGCTTGGTAATTACCATTTAATTTGTCAGTGTTGTTTTAGGATGTAGTTCACATTTTATGAAACATTCTGTGTCTAATTTATATTTGGATAGGCCCTTTTTTCCTATTAATGAAACTATCTTGTAACACTACAGAAGTGTAGCTACTCATCATAGCAGTATGACTAGCACCAGGACATGGCTGTAAATATGACGTCTTTGTTTTCTCATCTTTATCAATACGAGTTTAATAAATGAATTGTAATAAACTTCTTTCATGGACCAACAAGCCACCTTTGATCAAACATCTTTCCAAAGGAAAAAAATACTAAGAATACTAACACATAATTTAGTCTGTCCAATCCAGATGAAGCTTAAATGAATCATGCAGAACTTAGAACATATAGATAGAATTCATATTAAAGGTAACCTTTATAATTTCCTACATTCATTTTAAGTAAAATTCCATATTCTATTTTGTTCTAATTTTAAAGATTATGACTTGGAGCTCATGGAAACCAGAAGCCAATTTCTCAAATTCTTATTTGAGATATTGTCTTATATTAATGAAACAAAGATTTACAATACAGAAATATCCAACTTATCAAAAGTATGTTCATCTGTACACTCAATACTTAGTCTGGCCTCCTTTACCATGAACTGCTGCATGATTGCAGAGCAGCGTGATGCAGCCGATCAGCCTGCAGCACTCCTGAGGAGTTATTTAAGCCATTGCTTTAACAGCCACCTTCAGCTCGTGTTTATTTTTGTGTTGGGTGTTTCTCAGCTTGACAATACCCTGCACAGCCTCTCTGTGGCAGGGCTGGGCAATTACCCACCCCCACTCTACCGGATTCAGTTCTGGCAAGTTGACTGGCCAATTAAGCACATTAATAACCCAGGCAGCAAATCTGGTAGTAGTTTTGGGACTCTGGGCAGGATCTAAGTCCTGCTGAAAAAGGAAATAAGGTTTATCAGCAGGTGGAAGTATGAAGTGTTCTATAAGCTCTTGGTAGACAGCTGCACTGACATTGCACTTTATAAAACATGGTGAACCAACCACATCACAGTCCTTGGATTCTGTGCCTCTCCACTCTTCCTCCACGCTCTAGGACTTTGATTTCCAAAACTAAAAAGTAAATCTGGTTCATCTCTGATTTAGGAAAAGTCAGTGTTTGCTCTTGATGCACTGGCACCACGCTCAGCCCATTCCTTTTCACCAATGACTTTCTCTGCCTTTCTCCCTTTGTGAACAGTGTCATTGATCGCTGTCTGGACAAGTGCCAAGTCAGCAGCCTTCCCCCATAATTGCGATTGCACGTGGCATGCCCAGGAGATTAACAGTATTCATGCTGTAATAACATTAATTTAATCAAACTTGTGAAAATAATCTAATATCTGAGACACTGATTTTCACAAGGTATAAAACACTCTAAATTAACCTTAAAAAAGTTTATTTCACTGTGTTTGAAATTAATGCAGAATACATACGCGTTTACCTTTTTAAAGCTATACCAAAAAAACACAACTTTTCACAATATTCAAACAGCTGCCATTGCATCATTTTCCCTCTGTCACTGGGTCACTACGACTTCTCACCGCGAGATGGCGTGGTTATACTTCTACAGTCATTGATCTTAGGAGGTGATTGGTTGTTGAAGACTCACATGATCAAAACACTGCCTCGTAAGAGGATTTTTAAATATATAGAGAACTAGTATATGAGTGTTGATTTTAAAAATTTAGTGCCATCTGTGTGTGGATTTTATCATTTGGACCTCTGTCACGCGGTCACTGCGGCTTCTGACCACGAGATGACGCTGCTGTACTTCCTAAGAGGTGATTGGCTGTTGAAGAGTCACATGTTCAAAACACTGCTTAGCAAGGGGGGACTAGCATGAGCAGCTAACATTAGTTAGCTTTTTGAGACTAATTATTAGCTCCATGACAACTACTTAAAAGTGATAAAGGTGGGAGTCATTTCTTGGGTTCTTTCTTATGTTAAGTCCTCTTTGCATTTGCTCACAACAAAGAATGTCGTGTTCTCTTTCAGAAATGCCACAGAAGGATCCGTGCCAAAAGCAAGCATGTGCAATTCAGAAGTGTTTACAAGGTGCTTTAAGCGCTCACTTTGACGCAATTATATGTTGGTGAAGTGTACCTGAACTGTTGCCTAACTCTGTCTCCCCCCTGCAGCTAATAAGTACGTGGAAAGCCTGTGCGAGAAGGAGATCGCGGAGATGCGGCGGTGCTGTCAAGTGCATGCGGGAAACTCCATTTGCTGCTCCGGGTTCAAAGACTCAAAACCCGCAGAGAGCAAAAGTAGCGAATAGTTGCATGTATTCATGCAAGTCATAATTCTGCATTGTATCAGTATAACATGACAGTGGAGTTTGCTGAGTTGTTGCATATTTATTTGTCTGTCTGCTACCATCCGTTTGTAAATTTAAATAGTGTTTTCTCACAGCAGACATTTTGAGATTGCAGAGAGCCTCATAATCACTCATTCCCCTGGGGCTAAATGGCACACATCTGGCAGCCTCACAAAGCTGAACAATGCAAGCTGTCTAATGTATTTAAATATTATATCGTGTGGTACTGTCCACACCCAATGTATTTCTCATGCCTAGTATAAAATTTCAAGTATGTGTGTGGCAAGGAGTTTTATTCTAATTATAGTAATAAAGAATTTTTTTAAATTAAGAATTTCCCTGGAAATCGAGACTAACTTGTTATTCATATCTCAGCCTACAGCGAACATCGTACAGTGGATAGCTTTTAGGGGTGTAGAGGAGAACATGGCAGAAAGACAAAGTTTAATGCTAGCTGGGTAGACAAGGATGAGGCTCTAACAATTGTTTTTTCCTTCTGGTAAAGAAATAAAATGTTTGCACTTTGAATGAAACAATTGGGTTATACTTTTTAAATTAGGAGCATCATTCACCACTCATGCAATGATTAGGACAAGAAAGTCATTACAATTTAAGATTTGTTGATTGATTCATGATGTCAAACATCTTCTTTATGGAAGCAGGTAAAAGTGGAGGTGTGAAATTAATAATACTCTGGTAGATTTGTGGCTTTCAGTTAATTCAACAACCTTATTGACTACATAATTGTAATTAGAACTACATAATGCCCTGGGTAGATTTTATTCCTAGGTGTGTTGTTTTCACCTTCCATTCTGCTGGGTCGATTCTGGCCCTCGGGCCAGAACTGGGTCAGCCACACCTCCTCAGTGACTTAAAACTTTTAGTCCCTGGTGTTATGGGCCCCAGGGGTCCAGGCCCATCCAAAAAGGTCAGTGCACCCCCTCAGCTGAATTCTACTGGCATAGTTTTGGAGGTAGGCACTGTGGCAACTCATAAAGAGAGAAGCAAAAAGAATAATTTTAGTAAAATTAAATCCTTCAGTTTGGTAATGAAGGAGATCTAAATCATTGATAAGCTATTACAGTAAAAACCAAGCTGATGTTACTTATTTGATTAATAGTAGCTTAGTGACTAGGAAGTAATCTCAGTAGTGTGACTCAGGAGGACACTGATTTTTGGAGCGAATGGGCCTGTGCAAGTCGAACAATGGGAAGAGCCCCCATATGACTCTTTGGAACAAAAAAATGTCATTTTTTCGACTTGTGTAGTTTGTTATAGGTGGTGTGGATATTCTTGTGGTTTAAAGTTGCTTGTTTGTTCTTGAATTTGTTGTGTACTTTTAAAGGTGGCCCAGCTGCCCCCATATTTGCAAGGGGTCGTTGCAGCGAGTAGCACCAGATTTCTGATTTGTCAGGCCCTTCTTGACACAACATCAGATGGGTTGAAACAGGGACCTTTTGCTTGTTGGGTGAATGTCTAAAACTCTACACTATGGAGTGTATAGGTTATTATTATACGGGACTCCCTCTTACTGTAACATTTTAAATATACCTTTAACCTTTTATTTTTAGCTATGCATCTTATTTTACCCTCTGTTTTTAAAGTGTAAGTGCAAATGTGCACATAAATGTACCTAAATGTCTCTGAAGATGTAACTCATGCCTAATATTTTTTAGGCGTGGTCTGAATATTTGTGAATCCAGGCCTTGGATTATTTTAACACTGACACCCTGGTTGTACCTGTTAGACCCAGACAAACTACATTGTTAAGGATTTCCTTAGTACATGAGCTCCACATTCTCTGCATGGGAGTCATTGCCATCTTGAGCAGCTATAAATGGTTGCTCAGGCTCATTTTACACTTTGAAACCTTGCCTCCTTTTGTCAAAACTCTAAACAAGTAAATTCACACAACTTCTGGCAAATCTTACTAACTCATCTACACAGTTTTGCACGTTCTCAAAACCACGGAGTGTTGTCAGATCACACAGGGAACCATTGAGAATAATCACACCACACATGGTACATTGCACAATACGCCTAGGACGAAAAATGTAAACAGCTTTCAAAACATGTAACTCAAGTCTTTCCGGCCTCGTGTGGCCATCTTGCATGTAAAAAAAAAATTTGAATAAAAAATAGATCATCCCTCCTAACACACACGCACACACATACTGCCATCCACTCCTCAGCTTCCCTTTTATTTACCAAGACATCATTGTGGCAACAGAGGATCTGCTGAGAAACCAGTTTTGTTTTATTCTCATCTAACATAATTATAAAAAATTAGAAACCATATAAAACTGGAGTCTGGGAAAAATGTGAAACACTTTAATGAGTACATAATTGTGAGAAAAGAAAATCACCTACTTCACACTTCTGCTGTTTCTTTTTATATGGGTTATCAATTCGTGCACAAAAATATGATAATATAAATGCTTGAATATTTTTTGGGAATGACTGTTCTTCATCTTATTCTTCCTCCTGTGCCTCACATAATTTCCACCACCCTTTGAGCCATCTTAGCAGGCCAAAGTGGCTTTATATCTTATGTCTAGATTTTAAGAAATGACATCTGTGCTGTAATTGTGATTAATGTCTGCTTGCGGTTCTTGACGTACGAATGCAAGTGAATCACTGTGCAGAAATTAGTTTCTTAAGGCTTTAAGCTTTAGTCTCTTAACTTATAGCTTTAATAGAATTATACATGTAAAAGTAAAGAGTGTTGATAAAGGTTTACACATTCAGACCAATCAAATGTATAGCCAAAGACATATATACGGCAATAAAATAAGAAAAAAATCAAGAAATGCAGGCTTTCGATCTTTTGATATAGCGATGTTGAATGTTTTCAGTTCATATGTTCAACAGGTTGGATGCCAGTTAGAAAAGAATGAGGAATCCTGGATTAAGTTGGATGAAGTGGTGGAGAGTGGCGACTGAAGCAGCGTTCAATGGATATGTAGGTTAAAAGTTGGTCAGAGATTTTGGGTTAAGGAAAGAAATGTGAAAGCACTGATGGTAGTGGGTCGAGAAGAGGGTGGCATAAGAATGGAGCAAGCAAACATGTTGAAGGTGTAATCTGAAAGAGACAGGAACCTGCTCAGTGGTTTCGGGGGAGAATGGAACTGGGCAGTATTAGATGGTAGTCTGTAAGATGAGTTTGGGCATCAAAAAGAGGAAGCAATTGAAGGCAGAGATAATCACTGAATGGTGGAGGTTGAGGAAGGAAGAATGCTGTGCAGAGTTCAGGGAAGAGTTGAGGCCAGCTCATGGTAATAGTGAGGAGTCATCAGATGACTGGGAAAGTACAGCTGTAGTGGTGAGGGAAACTGACAAGAACATATTTCATACTTAATGTCGAAATGAAAAAATACGGGAAAGCATTCAAAGGAAGTTAGCAAAGACAAGGTAATATAGTAAGGGAAATAAAGAATGTAGATATGAGTACTGTTAAGCAAGGTCTACAGCAAAGGAAAAGGCTTATAGTGAGATGCATCTGAGAATGGACATTGAGAAAGGAGAAAAAGACTTCTTCTATCAGCTAGGCAGAGCCCTCAACCTTGAAAGGATGTGCAGCAGTTCAGGGTGATTAATGATAAAGACAGAAATGTACTAACAAGTAAAGGGGGCTTGGAAGGTGGAAGGAGTACTTTGAGGAGCTGATTAATGTGAAAAATGAGTGGGTGAGGGAGGATGCATGAAGGACAGGAGGACAGTTGGTGAATCAGGAAGTGCAAGGGATTAGTAAGGAGAAAGTGAGGGCAGGTGTGGAGAGGAAGAGTGAAAAGTGGCTAGTATAGATGGTTTCTCTATACCTGTTGGAGATGAGCAGTGGACTTTTTACCCAGATTGTTTACCTGCACCAATATTCAAGAGTGAAGGTGGTGTGCAGAATCGCAGTGCCTACAATAGATGAAGGTGAAAATAGATGGGCATGATTAGAGGAGGAATAATGATATAGAGAACACGTAATGTTGAAGATGGACCTAGTGGGCAGGAAGGAAAGAGGAAGACTACTTAGAAGTTTAATAGATGTAGTGAAGAAGGACACGCAGATGGATGATGATGATGTTAGTGATAGGATGAGATGGAGACAGATGATTCCCTGTGGCAATCAGAAGATGTGGGGTTCCTATTTTTCATTAATTGAAGTCATTTTAAATTAAATTATTTAAGTCTCTATACTTTAGGTATTATAACATATTAAGACTAAACAAATACATAATTATTCTTTACCTTTACACTTCATTTTTGTTCCGACAAATTTAAAAAGATGATGTTTTGAAGAGAAGTTACAGCGAGTCATTTATTTTATTTTACTTTATTTTATTTTATTTATCTAGTCGACGTACAAGGAAAGGAACAGCACTCTTGTGTTTCCGGCGTCGTCCTGTTGACGCAATGACGCGATGACGTCAAACGGAAATCTGTAGCTCCAATTCTTTCTAGAATTCTGTAGCACTCTCTAGCCCGCTGTCTTCAGGGATGTTCATCTGAGTTTGTCTACATCTAATACAGCAAGAAGCTCTTCTAAAGAAACAAATACGTATTTCTGCGCTGTGCGGCGATCTTGCGGTCTGTCCTTGTTTCAATCAAACTTGTTAGCTTCTCATAGCTCGCGAACTTAGCTGAAGCCTATTGTAAGCTAACGGTGTTAGCTTTGGGGTGTTGGTGTCAGGATGTCCAGGATAGATTACAGCGTGTGGGACCACATTGAGGTGTCGGACGATGAGGATGACATCCATCCAAACATCGACACACCCAGTCTCTTCAGATGGAGACACCAGGTATAGCAACAAGCCACGCATGGTTACAATTAAGATGCTACACATGAAGTAAAAGTGATGCATATTTGACCTGAACTGTTAGCTGACCTCGTGTGTTTACTTTGGTTCTGTGTTTACTTTTAACATGAATATAGGAATGTTTAACTTTTTGCAACTAAATCCACATTTGGAAAAAAGAAAAAAAACAAGTAGTAAAGATTTTATATTTTGACCTCAGGCTCGTGTGGAGCGGATGGAGGAATTTCAGAAGAAAGGTGAAGAACTAAACAAGGGACTGTCCGAGTGCAGACGCAAGCTGGCAGACACACAGAAGAAAATCAAGGAGCTAACCATTTCAACATCAGAGGATGCCAAAGCAGAGTTGAGCAAAGTCCAGGCTGAGGAGAAGAAAATGAAAAAAGAGGAACGGGATTGGGAGAGAAAGGTGGGAGACTACCAACGGGAGGAGAAGAAGATGCCGTGGAATGTAGACACGCTCAGCAAGGATGGGTTCAGCAAGGTGAGGTAGAGTAAGTGGAGCTTAAAAAGCACTACAGGTTTTACATCGCACATCATTTATTACACTTTTTTTTTTTCTAAAGTATTTTCAGGAAAACAAACGCTAACAAAACTGTTGTCTTTTCTCCATATTTCATCTTTTAACTAATGCAATTGTTTGTTTGAGCCTGACATCCAAGGGAAAAATTGGCCGAAAACATGATCACCACATGTCCCCCACAGCAGAGCCATTAGATCCCCTCAAAAGTTCAACACCTTGTTCACCATGCTTTATCATCCATTCAACTCTTATGCCACTGTGCCCATCTGAAAGGGCACACATACAGAGTCGACTTTTCTGTTTCAACATTTACAGTTGATTTAGAGTTCTGTGTTGAATCTTTGCAGATCCTAGTACAAAGTAATCTCCACAAGGATCCAATACTCTCGCCAGCATTCATGCTTGTGCGTAGTGTTAATTACCTGGTCCTGTCTCAGTGTTTTATATGCAGAGTTAGCCATGATGGAAACAAATAAAACTGTGAAACAGTTACTGATAGATTGAGCAAGTATAAAAAAAAAAGTAGCCAGAAATGCAGAGGAGGAATTGACAGTACTAAACGGGCCAATACAACTGTTGTTGTTACGACATACCTACAGTATAGATTCAATGTAGAAGTCTACATCTACTCTCATTCTTTGACTTTGTAACACATTGAAGTCTTTTCTTGCAATTTTCAGATATGGGTTTATTAATATTGACATCTCTAACTTGTATGCAATGACATTCTTTCTGTAGAACTCAGAGACATTGTCGTTAACGAGTCCATTCTTCCACTGTCCTTTTCATAGAGTATTGTTAATGTCAAACCTGAAACCGAAGAGACCGAAGAAGAGAAGGAGCAAAAGCACAAAACATTCGTGGAGAAATATGAGAAAGAGATCAAACATTTCGGTAAGCACTCGCATGCATCAGTATTTACTCTCGTTACAAGGTACTGGTGAGAGTAGAGATGCTTCTTCATTACTCTCGTTACTGCAGGCATGTTGCGACGTTGGGATGACAGCCAGAAGTACCTCTCTGACCATCCTCATCTGGTATGCGAAGAGACCGCCAACTACCTGGTGATCATGTGCATCGACCTTGAAGTTGAGGAGGTAAGTAATACAAACAGAGCTTGTTTGTCATGAATTCCTTCTGCACGCGACCATACTCCATCTAAATATTAAGCTGTAAAAACGCTTCTTCCTCCTGCAGAAACACGCATTGATGGAGCAAGTGGCTCATCAGACCATCGTCATGCAGTTCATTCTGGAGCTTGCCAAAAGCCTCAAAGTTGACCCCCGTGGATGCTTTCGCCAGTTTTTTGCAAAGATTAAGGTAACTAGTTTTAGTTTAGCTTCTATTAGTTTTAGTCTTTTTAATTATTATTGTATGGAAAGTAAATGTCAGAGTAAAGGTTTGGGAGCATCAGTACAGGCATTGCAATTTGGATTTGGATCTTATAACTTATTCAGTGACCTAAATATGGGGTGGAGTTCAGAGACCTGGTATTAAATTGAGCTCAAGGCTAAATTATTAAAGATGATGGCATTGGCATGGTTTGGTTCCAAGGTATTTAAGAAAACTGTTTCCTATTTGCATAAATGTTTCCGTGAACGTTTTACCTCATCACGTCTGTTTTATTTGTCTTTCTGAGTTTGTTGGCAAGTCAGGCAGAGAGCTCTTTCTTCCACACTTTGCAGTGGCATGCAAGCCAAGCTCCTGTTCTTATGGCAGGAGCTTAGAGAAGTTAAGGTTAAAAAGTTTGGTTACACTTTACTGGAGATTTACCTGGCAATGGTCACAACCACATATCCAAAAAGACTTGGCAGAAAAATGCAAGTTCTCAGACGACTAGCTTTAGTTTATCTTTGCCTAGGTTAGGTATTCACTGTTCACTAAAGTTTTACAGAGGGATGGATTTAGGTTGATTCTGTTCATCTTGATTCAAAGTTTTCTGTGGGACAAACGCTTCATCGGTCATCTGAGTGGTTAATTTGTCTATTAGTGATGAAACATTTCTTCCGCTGGCAAAGTTGCATCCAGATGAACAGATTCCGCTTTCTGGGATTTGCTTATTGTCGAAGATGTATTAAAAAATCCAGTCAAAAAAATTCTTTCTGTCTAAATTTTTGTATTAAAAGAAGTGGAGAACAGTAACATTGATCATCACCTGAACTCTGCAAATGTAGAGAACCGGTTCCTAACCTTTGACAGATTCCTCTGAGTTCACAATGTTGAATCCCGATCTGTCGTTATCTCCCTTGTTTTCAGAAACACAGTCTAACCTATAATCCTTCTTTTTTGAAAGCTTGACAGATGTATGCAAATGCAGGTTTACTTAACTAAACCGTTTTTTTTTTTCGTTGTTGTTTTTTTTTAGTTCATAATAATAATTTCGGTCTGGTGCACCAGGGGATTGTGGAGTGATTTTATTTTGGGGTTTTTTGTTTTTGTTTTTTTGCATCTAGACCTGTTGTGCAGGAACTAAATTTAGTCCTCAGTGTACAGTGCACAGTTTCCGTAAACGGTCTCTGACATGGGGAAACCCTCATACTAATTGTGTGCATACGTGTGCATACATGTGCCTTATCAGACAGCAGATCAGCAGTACCAGGAAGCTTTCAATGATGAACTGGAGTCATTCAAGGAGCGCGTTCGGGGAAGGGCGAAGATCCGGATAGAAAAGGCTATGAAGGAATATGAGGAAGAGGAACGACAGAAGCGCATTGGACCTGGAGGGCTCGATCCTGTTGAAGTGTATGAGTCACTTCCAACTGTAAGTTTTCAGCATAATTGAGCACATTCCTTTGTTTTCGTTCTCTTGAATGGCGTGTTTCACAGATTGCATTGGTAATTGCAGGAGATGCAGAAATGCTTTGATGAGAAGGACATCCAAATGCTGCAAGAGGTTATTAGCAAAATGGATCCAACGGTAGGTTGTTTGGTGTTGTCGTGCAGGTTTATTACTGTGAAGCACTTTGTGGTTTTTATAATGTGAAAAGTGCTATATAAATAAATTGATTTGATTAGATTATAGTTTTTCTCATCGGAATCTGTTTAAATGTAAAAATGTATGTATATCTTTTTTTAAACATCCTAGCTTTACTCTGTTCATAAATGTGATTCGTTCTACATGATTTAGGTGGCAAAGGCTCACATGAAGAGGTGCATAGACTCTGGGCTCTGGGTACCCAACGCCAAGGGAGACGACGGGGAAGAAAAAGGGGACGAAAAAGACGACGAGCCCACCTACGAAGAGATCCAACACGAGAAGGAAGAAGCCAAAAAGGAATGACCACATTTGAATTGTGATTTGTTTTTATTTTTTTGGCAAATGTTACCCCACTGTATTTCAACTTCACTATGTGTATGTTTAGTTTGCCAACCAATGACACAACTTCTCAAAAATATTTAGCTGACATTTAAGGGATTAGTGTTCACCTAACTCCACAGCAACATTACGTGAACAACTGCTGCCTGGAAAAGAAACTGCCGCTTGTGTGTGTGTGTGTGTGTGTCTTATTTGTTTGGATCTCACTGAAGTTTTGTTCTTTGAGTTATTCGTAGCGCAGACATGCCTGGCTGCTTTGTTTGTGTTGGTCATGATGATTTTGTACTTTTCAAATTCCAATTTTTCTTTGAGATTTTTGGCTTGAGCAGCCAGTGTATTATTTTCCCAAATTGCATTTTCTACAAACTTACTAATCTAAACGTTCACTCCTTGAGACAAAGCGTTTGTGGTTGTTTTGAATGTATGGGTGAGATCAGAGAGGTCAAACATGTGAATCAATAGCAGAGGAGACCTGTAGTGGTGTTAACCCTGATGACTTTTGTTGTCATTTTTAGTACGTCACAAACATGAAGACGATGACTACAACAATCACGACTTTAAAAAACAAAGCTTTTCATTTCAGGACACACTGGCTGCACATACTGTAACTAATTTACAGCCTGACGAAAAGGAGTTAAAAGTTCCTCAGGTTTAGCATTTCGTTATGGGGGCAATTGACAGATCATATGTTCTAATAGTGAAATTTGCACAGTAGTGCGTGCCAGTTAGGCGTGTTTGGAATCTACATTCACTTTCTGTGCTGTCATTTTGAAGGTGATTAGTACTTGGGCTTTTGCATGATGTCAGAACTTGTTTTACAAATAAACTAATTGCAATGGCTTATAAAAGGCATTTTTGACTGTCTTGGACATTAATAAATGAAACATTTTTTTTGGGGGGGGGGCTGAGTTTCATTACTCCCTGACCTGTTGAATTGAGAGCTCCCTTATATAGAACCTGTCTGACAAACAGCAACACGTCATACCACGATGTGAAGAAACTTGAGAACAGATAAGAAGAAGAAGTCATTGACACATATCAATCTGGAAAGGGTTACAAAACCATAAGGCTTTGGGACTCCAGCGAACAACAGTGATAGTCATTCCCACAAACCCACAAAGAAGTGCAGGCCTCTCTTGTCTCAGCGAAGATCAAAGTTTATGATAAAAATGTTTTGTAGGTTTTTTTCCATATTTTTTGGACTGATTAAACAGAAGTCAAACATCTTGGAAGGCTTGTATTGATTTACATCTGGTGTAACTACATCAGGTGTATATAATGATGTAATTACATCAGTCAAAAAGTAGAATCTGCAATTAGTTTTTGGTAAAGTGACCTTTACATATCCTTTATTTATCCAAATAAAAAGCCTCAGTTGCATTAATAATATCTTTTTCTAAAGGATCGGCCCAAGAAGGCAGCAGAAATTGTCACAGGTATAACAGTTCTATAAAGATAGTTAAAGTGGGCAAAAAGGGCTGAATTGATTATAATATAGGTCCAATAAGAGAGAGCCATAAAGATACCTGCAAAATGAGTCAGTTCTTTATTTTATATACAACCCCATCATAAATCCTGTTGACTATAGCCTATTTACTAAAATCACATATGAAAAACAAAACTTAAAAAAAAATCCAGCATTCTTGAAAGAAAAAAAACATCAAACAAACTTGCTTTTTCCTTCCTGCACAATCTGCTGATTTCAGTTTGTGTGTGAGTTCAGTTTGTGCCGACCTCAGCCCAGCAGCCCGACGCAGGAAACCAAGGCAGTGATGACAAGTGCTGTGCAATACAGCAGATTTTGGTATCCAATACCAAGTAAATACAGGGTTTCCTATAACAATACCAATACTGAAACCTTTAACTTATAAATGCAACTTATATGGTGGGGGGAAGTTTGTCATATCTTATGACTTATTAGATGACTCATCATCAGTTCACAAATTCTCGACATATTTTAATGACCACTAAATCACTGTGATTTAAGATGTCGGCTTCTTGTTATAAATGTGTTCTTTAAATAAAACATTTCATACTGTATGTTGGAGGGATATTTTTTATTTCCAAAAAAAAACAAAAAATACTGAAGTTAGTGGATAAATTCAGTATGTTTTGATCTGATGCTAATACCAGCATTGGCATGAATACTATGGTACTTGGGTTGATCCCCTCTGATGAGCAGATGAGCAGCAGATGTAATGGCCACAGGAGGACTGGGGGGCCATCACAAAGAAGTTAATTATTTTGGCAGATGTTTACTTTGCGCAAGACACATGGGTAGATAGTTGCACAGTGTTTTTCAACTTAAAACACTTAATAAATCAGTTAATAGACTTTTATTTCAGTTGTGTTTTGAGGTCTTGTGTAGAGCTGTATTTCAAGCTTTCAAAGAAAGCTTTAATGCCACATCAAGAAGTTTAGGCATGCCATTATGATGTTCCTAAATCGTGGGTGTCAAACTTCAGTCCTCGAGGGCCAGCATCCTGCTTGTTTTTGAGATATCCCTGCCCTACCTGCTGCTATTACCTGGATCAGGTGTGTTTTGCCAATAAGAAGCTACAAGGGCAGGTTAGCTGGAAAACAAGCAGGACGGCGATCCTTAAGGCCTGGAGTTTGACACCTGCATCCTAAATGATCTGATGTGCGATTTTCACCTTCAAAACATGAGAGCTGACTAATTAGGTCTAAACCAATACTTTTAGCAAGCACAAGTTGATTTGTTTATTTGGATGTTTTTGATTCAGTCTTAGAGAGATGCCAGTGAAGGAAATATTCATCCCAGGTTTCCAGGGAAAGATTTTCCAAAAGATTAAACTTTAAAATATACATTGTTCCCATGTTAAAATGCAAAACAAGTGACTTAAACATATCAACAAAGTGTGTCTAATGAGAACATAAATCAACAATTAGGATATTGCACTTGGAAAAATGAGACATGGTTAGGCATAGGTTATGCCACCAAAAGGTATGCAGAGTTGTTATTGGATGTTTTAATGGTATAAAAGTGGCACAAGAGTTTGTTTAATATTGTTATAGGAATCATTTTTAGGTTAACATCTGTAAAACTGAAGCCCGGTATAGAGTGATAATATTTTTGCAGGTCCAGAACACCTGGCCCCTTGCGGTGTGGAGGAGCAACAGCTTTACTCAGAGTCCCTCCTGAATGACTGGGCCTACCTCTGACATAGAGCCCAGACACCCTGCAGAGTAAGCTCATTTTGGCCCCGTGATGTCATCCTTTAAGTCACTACCCAAAGCTCCTGGTCATTGGTGTGGGTGTAATAACAATAGCTAATAATAACTATTTTATTGCAGTACCACTTTCAACACACACAGTTTTCTATATCTTATTTAAGGTGTAATGAACTGAGAAAGATGGAAATTCCCTGCATTGTGGGACACCCTAATGAAAAAAACAAATCCTGTAAACGCCCCTGCTTAAAAAAAACAAAACAAAACCCCCCCCCCAAATGAAATCAGGTAGAAAATACAATATTGACTTAATCTATGGACTATGAGTCTGGGAGAAAGATTTATTACTTTACATTTTTGGCTGTGCGGAAGGAGAAGTAAGATAATAGATGTATGATTGTAATAATATCATAGGACAGATATTATTACAAGCATATATCTATTAAGAGTTTTTCCTCTACTTTGTTAGTCTGTTCCTTTCTTTGTCTTTGATTTACATTAAGCGGAACAGTTTAACGTTTTATTTTGAAAGGTACGTGCTAATGCGCACCCGCACGCTAGCGACGGAAGGAGTGGCCATACCCTGCGTCTTGGTTTCGGGAAGCAGCGCGTTGCCGTCGTTGCTCACAGTTCGCGAGAACCCGAGAGTGTAGGCGGCGGTGGGGGAAATACGCTCGCAGAACTATGAAGCTTTAACTGTCAATCATATTGACGTGCTGAGGTGTCTTTTTTATGTTTTTTATTTTTAATGCGAAACTTTTAGAAGACGCTCGTCAAACGGTAAGATATTTTACTGTCGCACAGGTTGCTAAGTTTACAGCTCCGACTTGCTGTTGATATATTTCCTTGTTGTGGTGTCGCGTACGCTGTTAAGTGCATACGAGGCTTGATTTAGGCCTCGCGATAACGCGGTCAGTTTGCTTTTATATAACGTCAGATAGAAGGGAAAAGGGCAAACTTTTGTTGTACTGTGCGTCTCCGTATAGTTTAATCGGTGCCCTCGAATAGTTAGTAGCTTGACGTGATGTAAACAATACGTTATAAGGTGTAATCCCTGATAGGCCTATCGACATATTGATCGGGTTTTCTGACGTCATATTTGTTAAAGCATATTTTTCTTCTTTTCTTTTTGTTATTTGGTAAGCTATGAGGTTTGTTTGTTTTGTTTTGTTTTTTTAAAGACAGAAATGTATAATAAAAGCAATACATTTTATTTTAAAGAAGCTTTAAACTTACTCTTGTTTAGTATTTATGTATACCACAGCACGTTTATGTAGCTGATTTTCTTAAAGCTGTGGTCAAACTCCCGTTTGTCTGTGTGTGTCAGTAATGGGAGGGAGGTCCAGATCTTCAGGATCGTTTTCAGGCCTGAGCGAGCCTCCGAAGGATCAGGGCATCCATGTCTACCTTTTCTGGACAAAAGATGGGAAGAAATATTTGTCTCACACCACAGGAGAGGTCACAGCGGAGCAGCTGTGTATCTCTGCAGCAGAGACCATCGGTAAGAGGAAAAGGCTCCACCAAATGCACAGTCCAGAAATGAAAGTGTTTTCTCTTTTCATGTGGTATTTGAGCCTGCTAGTGGCAACAGTGTGTAACATCAGTGTTTCCTCCTCAGGGATAACGGCTCTGTGCCATTCACTGTTTGCGCTGTACAACCCAGAAAGACACTTTTGGTACAGCCCAAACCACATATTTAAGGCAGAGGAAAACCCGAGCCTTGTACTTCGCTACTGTATGAGGTGAGTCTGTGTTTGTTTAACACTGTACTTGTGACACAGATAACATACAGCGAGGATGTTGATATAGTCTTTTTGTATTTAGGTATTACTTTCGGAACTGGCATGGACTGAATGAAAACGAGCCCATGATGTGCCGCTATCCTCCCAAATCTGGTTCAAAACGGGGTTTCCCTTTACTTGACACAACTTCACTGGAGTATTTATTTTCCCAGGTTGTTTTGGGTTTTTTTTTTTAATGGCATGCTTTTACACTCATAATGTTCCTGTCTTGACAATAATATAGTATCTTTTCCAAATCAGGCTAAGTATGAATTTGTGAATGAAGTGGTACAAATGGAAGACGTCAAGACAGAGGAGGAGCAGACTCGCTTCAAAAATGAGAGTTTGGGAATGGCTGTGCTTCACCTCTCATACCAGGCAATTAAAACGGAATCAACTTTGCAAGATGTAGCTTCAAAAGTCAGGTATATACTTTGTCTTGATCACACCGCAATCCCTCCTTCCAAATAGTGTTTTAAGCTTTCATTCTTAAATGGCTTATAATATGTTTATATCTTGTACTGTTAATGTTATTTTCTGCTACTGTAACAAATGTCTTTTTAATCCAATCTAATCAGTAAGTTCAGATAATATCACTATACCTCTTTTTTTTCAGCTTTCTAGACTGCGTTCCAAGATCTTTCGCCAAACACATTTCCAGAGACAACTTCCTGACTAAACTCAGGATCCAGCGAGTGTTTAAAGACTTTGTGCGGTCCTTCCAGCAGCACACAGTGGATCGGGGCAACCTGTGCACTGAGGAAATCATGTACAAGTACATCGCTACACTTGAGCACTTGGCACCGCGTTTTGGCACTGAGACTTTTCCCGTAACCCGCCTGGATCTGAGGGACGAAGATGACCGAAGTGGCTCGTGTTCCAGCACCACCCACGCCCAGTGTGGTTCAAAAGACAACTTCTGCGGCCCAATATCACATGAAATATCGGTGTCCGGTACTGAGGGGATTCAGTGGAGGAAGGTGTCTGCTCAAAGGGTCTGTATAGACACTGATGCTGGCATATTGTATATGTTGGTTGAGTGGCCTTTTGGGGATTTTTTTTTAATTTGTTCAATCTCTTTACCCAGGCACAGGCAAATAATTACATGGGGAATGGCTACATAAACTACATGAGAAAACCAAAACAGCACTCCAGCCAACCAGATGCAGACACACCCAATGACTGGACCTTCTTCAGCGAGTTCCCTGAAATAACTCACATAGCCATTACTGATTCTAATGTGTGCATCAGCACTCGAGACAATCTCTGTATGGTGAGACCACTTGTTTGTTTTTTAATGTAAAAGCTGCAATGCATTCACTTAATTGGTAAATGTCTTTGTAATGCATTAGTCCAGTGGATAAAGTGTTTTTAGTCATTCAACTAATTGCTCAGTCTTTTGAGGATGTTTTTATAGACAACACACTATATATTTCTGCCTAGATTCTATATGTGTTTGACTATAAAGCCTCTCGGTTTTGACTTTGCTTTGGGCAATTTATCCTGTTTTGAATTTGTATGTGTCAGTAGGTGGGAGCTCTGATTGTAAGGTAGTGGTGTTTCTGTATATGTATGTAGGAGGTTCAGATGATCTCCAGCCAGGAGGCCCATTCCTTCGTCTCCCTCCTAGATGGATACTACCGACTGACTGCAGACGCCCACCACTATCTTTGTCATGAAGTGGCTCCCCCAAGGGTAGTGTGGAGTGAAGCAAATCTACTGCATGGACCTATGCAGTGAGTTTTCTACCCTTATATACATGCACATTCAGACACAGAAAAGGCTATGAAGAAACATGGTGTGTTATGTCATAACTCCTGTGTGTTTTTCCAGTGATGAGTTTGTGCTGTCTAAGCTGAAAAAGGAGGCAGAGGATGAGGGAACGTTCCTCGCTCGTTGGAGTGTTGTTGACTATAGCTGCATCATCCTAGCTGTTCTAATCAAGAATCAGGTGAGTCAACACCCACCCTCTTATATGGAAGTAGTTGCAGTGTAATGATGGTCGAAAAATAAACCCGATACTTTCCCTGCACCTGCGTTTTGTGCATACAGGATGGTGTAACGCGAAGCCACAAGCAGTTTCGTGTTCACGTAAAGGATTCAATGCTCTTTCTGGAGGGCTTGGAACGACAGTTCCCCAGCATGAAGGAGCTCACCGATAGCCTCAAGTCGTTTGTCCTCAAGTCTGGTTCGGACAGCTTTACTGTCAAAAAATGCTGTTCGCCAAAATCAGGAGGTTTGTGTTCCTTGTTTTGCTCATGTATCCAATATTATGCCTCTAGAGTCCTGTTGAAGCCCCCTTTGAATTCAGCCTTGTTCACCTCTACTCAGTTTTTAAAATTAACTGTAATAGTTGCGCTAATGTTCCTACTTACTAATTGGGGTACTCGTATCCCTATTTAGGAATTTAGGTGATATTTAGGTTTTTAATCAGAATTGACTGTGTTTGGGCAGGGATAGCTCAGTAGGTAGAGTGGTGGCCCCATGATCGGAAGGTCGGGGGTTCGATTCCCCTGAACAACTACCCTGAGGTACCCCTGAGCAAGGTACCGTCCCTACACACTGCTCCCCGGGCGCCCAGTGGCTGCCCACTGCTTCACTGAGTGAATGGGTTAAATGCAGAGAGGGATTTTCCCCACGGGGACCAATAAAGTACACTTTCTTTCTTTCTTTTCTTCTTTCTTTCTGCTGTGTGTGGTGCAGAGCTATCCAACCTTCTGGTGAGGAGACACAATGAATGCGATGTTCACGCCGAGCCCTTATCCCAAACCTACAAGACCCGTCTAATGTTCCCCCAAATCAAGGACAAAGATATCAAACAGGTGACAATGTCCACTCGCCACCTTCATAGTCATAGAGGATTAGTTGTCCTCTGTCCTGTAGCTGACTGTACGGGTGTTTTATTTTGGAGCAGGAGCAGCATTTGGGTCGCGGCACCAGAACTAACATCTACTCAGGACGGCTGTTAACGCAGGAAAGAGAGGAAAGTGATAATGACGAGTTCAACAACAACTCTCACCGAGGCCACCGAGTCGTTCTTAAGATTCTGGACCAAACCCATGAAGATATTGCTCTGGTAAGCTGTTTGAAACTCACTCAAAAAATGACACTTTACTATGCTGAATGTAAACGGTTGTTATGATCTTGTCTGTTCTGACGTTTACGTTTTCACTCCTCTTAGGTGTTTTTCGAAACCGCAAGTCTCATGTGCCAGGTATCCCACCGTCACCTGGTGTTTGTATATGGCGTGTCTGTCAAAGGATCTGAAAGTAAGAGACGTAGCACTGTTCATCCTCACTTCCTCATTGTTATTTCCCCATCTCACACACATCAGTGTATACAGTCAAATTTCTGATTTTAGTACTAAGAAAACCATGTTGCATATGCAAAATCACCCTAACCATGTTCTATTTTTACGTTTTGCTCGTGCGTATATCATGAACCAAACCTCTCAGACTTGTTCCTGTCTTTGCAGACATCATGGTGGAGGAATTTGTGGATTTCGGGCCTTTGGATGTCTTCCTTCGCAGAGAAAAGAATGTGTCTGCTGGGTGGAAATTCATTGTTGCAAAACAGCTTGCCAGTGCCCTCGACTATCTTGTGCGTTCTAATCCTTATTTTTGACACTGATTATATTTCAGTAAATCTAATTGATTTCAGTGAAGTTTTTTATCCAGTGTTCCTCTAAGAAATAAGCTGCTGCAGACCCATGTGTAAAATGATTGAACAAAAGAAACAAGTAGTAGTTCTTTCTTACTGCATGCCATGTTTTGATTTTGAGATGCTGCTATCAGGCAGGAAGTGAAGTAAATGTCATATCACAGCAAAGTGTAAGATAAGTGCTCCAAGTAATTTTTTTGCCTATTGACTAATAGCAGTAACAGTTTGTGTTATTTTTAAGAACACTCTGCTTGACCAACGGTGCTATTTTCCTTATTCTAGGAAACCAACGGGTTGGTTCATGGAAATGTCTGTGCCAAGAACATCCTTTTGGTGAAAAATGGTCTAGAACCTAACACTACTCCTTTCATCAAGCTGAGTGACCCAGGAATTGCTCTGAGTGTTCTTTCACGGGAAGGTCCGTACCACCACCTCGCTTCAGTTTATGTGTTATGTGTCTCTATACACGGTCAGCTTCAAGAGTGTTCTAATTTATGTACTTTGCAATCAGATTTAGAAACAGGAAATCTCTAATCTCTTCTCGTGAACCATTTCCTGCTGTCTTGCAGGTTTGGTTTAAAATATGTTGTTCAAGTGTGTCAAAAATAAAAAGTCGAGATGAGAGTTGCACGAAAGTAAAACAAAACTCAAAAGCACTTGCTGATGTTGAATACCAACTTTATAGATGCTTCTGTGTTTGTCACCATCTATTTAGTTCAGTTAGGAGGAGTTCTCCTTCAGATAAGCCAGAATAAATATCCTACACTAACTTGTGTTATTATTTTGTGCCATGCAGAGCGCCTGGAACGTATCCCATGGATTGCCCCTGAGTGCATTGACAGTGGTTCAAACATAGGCAGCCATGCTGACCAGTGGAGCTTTGGCGTAACGATGCTTGAGATCTACAACAACGGTGATCTTCCCTTCAACTTCAACACATTGTCCGAGGTAGGCACGTGCTACAGCTCGGGCTTTTACTCCTCTTTCAACAACCCAAAGTATCACATCACATATTATTCTTCTGAATTGTAATCTTAACACTTGAGTCTCCCCACCCCAACCAGAAAGAGCGCTTTTATCAGCAAAAGGGCCACTTAGCTGAACCATCTTCCCCAGAGTTGGCCAGGTTCATCAACATGTGTTTGACCTATGAGCCTGAGGAGAGGCCGTCATTCCGCAAGGTGCACAGAGAACTCGTAGAACTCATGAGGAAAGGTCAGTGTTTGCTCGATTACTTTATCTCCTTTTTTAAAACTCTGTTGCAGTTCATTCAATAAACAAGTGTGTGTTTCTTCATCCAGGTTTTGTCATTCAGTCTGTTATGCCTTCCAGTGAAGCTTCAGCTAACACAGACCCCACTGTGTTCCATAAACGCTACCTGAAGCAAGTGCGGATCTTAGGAGAGGTTAGTACCACACAGCAGTAGTTTGCTTTTCGTTGTATTAGCTGGAGTGATCATCTCCTCATTCTTCTGTTTATAGGGTCACTTTGGAAAGGTGACTCTGTACTTGTATGACCCAGCCAATGACGGGAAGGGAGAGCAGGTGGCTGTGAAGTCTTTGAAGCAAGAAAACGACAAAATTTCTGACGGCTGGATGAAGGAGATTGAAATCCTGAAATCTCTTTATCACAGCAACATTGTGAAATACAAGGGCTGTTGCACAGAACTGGGTGAGTCCTCGCTTTCCTTTCTGTCTGCTTAAATATCTGTTTGAGCCATATGTCAACAGAGTCTGCATGTGTAAATGAGTGTGCAGTACAGCTCTTGTAACCTGCGGGGCTCAGTGGATCATTCAGCAAATTGATTTTTGGTCCCTGCTGTTCTTCTGTAAATATTGGAAATCCATTTGAAGTGCACCACTGTTTGTGTTGTATGTCAATATTTTGAGCTTTTAACACACAGCATGCTGAGCAGCACAGCAAAGCACCAGAATAAGAACAGGTTTTCTTGTCAGGAAGATAAATTCACTTTTGCATTGTCCATTGACAGGAGGGCAAGTCGTCCAACTAATAATGGAGTACCTTCCTCTGGGGAGTCTGAAAGACTACCTCCCCAAACGTAACCTTCCGCTGTCTCATTGTCTCATGTTTGCTCAGCAGATCTGTCAGGTGAGTTGTGGTGGTTTAATATTTTGTGCTAGCGCTGTATTACTTGTAAACACCATATGTGTCTATCCGTACAGCCCAACATTTGAATGAGTTACTGTACATACTTCTTTTTTCATAAATTAACATGACTTTTTTTATTATTATTACACTTGTTACTGTTTTGTTTGTTTTTTTTAATGTCTAGACCCTTTTGGCCTTGAATCTGAGCTGGTCTGCTTTTACTTGAGTGGTCGTGACTTCCGCTCCTAGCTTCAGCTAAACTTTCATATTTTCTGGTGTGAAAACTGCTGAGATGTCAGCTTGTATTCTTCTCTGTTCTGAAGAGAGTCTCTGTTTTTCTGTTTGCTTTTGTGCAGCATACAGTGTAACAGCCTGAAGGAGATAATCCATCACATTAAGCTTTAATTCCATTTTACAGCACTCTGTTTTTGTGTGTGTGTTTTGTCATTAATTCATTCTGTCTGAAATAAGTAGTTTGATTGCATTGGCATTATGTTATGCTGTGTTTTCTCTCAGTAACCTGGGAAATGTCCTCCAGGAAATAATCATTCAACACCCAGAACCATAATTTCATAGCAGCCTTGGAAAAAATAGCCAATTTCTGATTGAATTTATTGTTGATAATAAAGTAATATTAGTTTTGATTAAGGGCTCTTGATGGGAAGCTTGATTTTTAAAAAGTGTAAAATATTGCAGAAGATTAAGAACAGGGCTCTGCGAGGCTCTTTTGTGAAATTATTTTGATCTAACATGTTTCAGCGACGGTTCTAGGGTGTAGATGGGTGTGGAGGCATAGTTATCACATTAATGGTCTCTGTTATGGCATGCAAAGTTGTCAGCAAACAAAGATACAGTTGAGTCTGCGGGGAATGCAATTTGCTTTGCAGGTTTCTGGTTGTAGATGAAAGTATTGGATAAACTGACATTTAGACCTGGTGATGGTGTTTAATGGAAAATATTCATCTAATGATTCTTTACCACAGGAGTAATGCACATGCTCAATTTTAATGGCAGCATATTTAATAGATAATTAGATTGCTTGCTCAGAGCCATAAATTTAATCCTTAATATTGCTAGAAGAAGATTTCAGTGATCACCACACACAGATCTGTAAAAATAGCTTTTCTGACCTGTTTTTATCTGAATTGCTGTTGCAGACTGATTGACAGGCATGAAGGAGTTACTCTCCGTAGGGACACGTTTTTTTGCTTTTTACCGTGGTTAAAATAGCAGCTGTTTTTGAAATAAAAATGGCATCCATCTTTTTATTCCTGTTATTTTCTTTTAAGGGGATGAATTACTTGCACT
Source organism: Pundamilia nyererei (assembly GCF_000239375.1). NCBI lineage: Eukaryota > Metazoa > Chordata > Actinopteri > Cichliformes > Cichlidae > Pundamilia > Pundamilia nyererei. Next base: position 218,056 of record NW_005187659.1, on the reverse strand, counting down.
CAAAGCGATACGTCCATCGCGATCTGGCTGCCCGTAATGTCTTGGTGGAAAATGACAGTCTGGTAAAGATTGGAGACTTTGGCCTGACGAAGTACATCCCTGAGGGTGAGATCTACTACCGTGTCCGTGAGGATGGAGACAGTCCAGTGTTCTGGTCAGTTTACGCACTTAGACTTGTCACTCATTGTGTTGTTGTGTGACTTTGTCCTCTAAATTACATTTTTAAAAATTTTGTAGGTATGCCATCGAGTGCTTGAAAGAGAGTAAATTTTCCTTCTCCTCTGATGTTTGGTCCTTTGGAGTTACACTGTATGAGATCCTGACCCGCTGTGACCGTCGCCAAAGCCCTCCAGATGTATGTCATCACCGGCCTCTTTTTCAAGTATTTCTTTACTGAACCGGCCTTATCGATCAATCTCTGTGTGAATTACACAATCTGTTCTTATGTATCTTTTGCAGAAGTTCTTTGAAATGATGAAGGAAGCTCAAGGACAGATGACTGTGGTGATACTGATAAAACTGTTGGAACAAGGGTTGCGATTGCCTTGCCCTAAGGACAGCCCACATGAGGTAAGCTCAGAAGCCCATAAATCAAGTTCAGTACTTTTTGGCATTATGAATGGTATAGGTTTTTTTTTTTCATGATTACTTATTTTTTTTGAACAGGTGAAGATATTAATGGAGCGGTGTTGGAGTGCAGATCCTTCAGAACGGCCAGATTTTGAGTCCCTAATTAAAAAGTTTCAGAGTCTACGCCAAGCATACTGGCAGTCCTTTTCATAGTCTCAGATATGCTGATTTGCTGACGGGGACTATGTGGAAATCCATTTGACTACAAGTCATCGCTTTGCTACAATGGCAACCATATATTAAGGGGAGCCAGTAATGTGTTTCTTGCCTCTATTAAGAGATATATTTGCAACCTTTTCATAATAAAAGCACACTGCTATCCTCTTATATGTGATGTTAACACAGTAATGAATTTCATGGGCAAAAACTTCATGTTTGTCAAGAGTTAATAGTTTGCATATATCACAGTGAGTATTAACAGTTTGTGTACGGTTGAGGGATACTGTATTTCATTTTGTTTAGTTATTGTACATTTTTGACTGTTTAATTTTATAAACTTTAAATGAATAATTCAGAATCTAATAAACAATTTTCCACAAGCTCTTTTATTAAAGCCTGAAATAGACTGATGACTCCATCAGTGGGTCTACGTGTTACCTGGTTTTCACTCATTTTTTACTATTCTACAACACTATCAGTGATATGTACTTGTAATGCTTTTATTTTAAGGGGTTGCTTTTGAAATTCATATGGAGAATTTCACTGATACCAGTCTCAGGGCTCACACTCATGGTCACAGGGGCTTTCCTTCCAAAACACTCATGCCTCTTTGTTTCCACACATCTGCTTTCTCTTTGGTGCATGACTGCCTGTTATTTGCCGTTACTCTTAAAACTGTCAAAACACAAATGCATAAATGATCATACCAGAGCTTTACTCATTAAAGCTTTTTCAGAATCATTAAACACAAAGTCCAATCTTATTTTGAATTTATAAAAACTCTTAGGGCTTTCAAAATGGCACCTCTTAAGTATAGAGCTGTTAACTGCAAACACAATGGGGATATGCTACAAGAGATCAGAAGAGACTATGTGTAAAGTCACAGGGAAGTAAACTTCAGATTGGCTATGACATCTACAAATAGAAACGGTCTCTACAACTTGGCACTTGACTCTGTCCAGTATCTTTAATGGAAACATGCTAGTTGATACTTTAAAAAAAAAGAAACAAATCCCACTTGGCGGTAGATTTTGTTGCATATAGTAAATATGGCTCCTTATTTTTCTTCCTGAAAACTACAACTGTCAGGCTCCAAATGAAAACAGAAACAAGGATGAGTCAATTCCAAGTAGCCTTTCTAAAAAACAAAACAAAAAGCAAACTCTTTTTGACGTTACTGAGAAAATACTTTCAAAGCTAACCATTCATTTTCTGCGAATGGCATCTCTGGCAGCTTTCAGCTCACATTATAGCACTGACTCAGCTCTCAGAAAATTTTTAATGACATACCACCTGATTTTTGATTGAGTCTTAATAGCCTGATGTTATTGCTTCTTGGTGCCGCACAGGAGACTTCTACATATGCTGGAAAATTGTTTCTGTCTAGCCGAAACAGGGCCCACATGGCTTGGATCACACTAAAGTGGGGATGTGTAGATAGTCTATCCAATTATGAATCTGAAAGGACCTCCTCTGAATCACTGATGATGTAATTTTAACTGGACAGATGAAAACCATAGCTAAATCATAATTCTGGCATTTAAATCATAGCTGAAGTTGGACACTGTTACATTTAGAAAAGCCCATTCATGTTTTTTGTCTTGCAGTAAAGCAGTGATAATTACTGACCTCCACGATAAGACCATGAGACGTTAAACATATGCAGTTGACAAAGCTGTTGCTACTGACAAACCCCAAGATGAGAGTATTACTTAAATTCTTAGATCATAGTACTTGCTTTCAGCTGAATATGCACTTTAACTCAGGGTCATTACATAGTGTTAGATCTGCAGGAACTGGTCAACTTGTGGTTTACAGAGTTCAGACTAAACATGGTGAAATGTCTTTTAGCCTTTATGCTTCTCACTGCTAAAATTCTGCAAGTTTCACTCTGAGCTTTGCTCCAACTGAGGCCACAGCTTTAAAGTAATGATGACACTTTTACTCATGCTATAAGTTCTGATTTACACTCGCTTTTATTGAACTGGTGTGGAGTTATTTTATTTCACTTTCTTGTGCTTTGCATTTAAATAGGGTTATATTCTTTTAATTTGCATTTTATTATTATGATGCTGTTTTTATATGGTCTGTTGTTTCATTGCATTGTGCAAATCACTTTTAACTGCCTTTATGTACGACATATACAATACAAATAAAAATTTGCCTCGCATTGCCTAAAGCGTAGAACTGAAAAAGAACAATCTGCCAAATTCAGCATTTATTTATATTCAGCAGGTGTTCGTGTTTCTGTTCTGCATACGCTTTGAGTAAGACGCATACAGCAAGTGGAAGCTGAAGCACGAGCTCCAAGACATCTGTCCTGCCACAGTTATGTGTATTACAAACTGTCAGCATCAGACGTGTCTGCTTAAATGGGAGCTTTCCCTGCTGAGAGCTCTCAACATGTATTTGAAGGAAAGTACTGCAAGGACTGCAGGCTAATGGAGAATGAGGAATCTACCATGAGGCATGTCTAGTACTAAGCATTAGTCCAGAGTGATACCACCACCAGCTGAGTCACCAAATGCTTAAATACTACTGCTGTTCCCCTTGGGAACATAGAAAAATGCTGAATAGTGAAGCATATTGTTCTGACTCATAATCTTGGAGAGAAACTCCACTGCTGACTTCTGGACATGACATGATTGGTCCTTCTGGTGCTTGTCTGGACTGTGAAGCCCCCTGGAGGCACAGGCATTTTTCGTGGCCAAATGAAACTGATTCCCTTTATCCATCATTACAGTGTTGGATATATTCTCAGCTGACGCAGCCTATACTAGAGACCAAATTCAAATTACCAAAACAAAACCTGTATCTTCTTCTCTATATCTACTGCGAAAAAATTCTGTTTTCCTATACACTCTCTGCATAGCTAAAAAGGGCTTTATGAATGCTTTGTTTGTGGTAGAAAAGTCTGAATAAATTACCATGTGTCAAAAATTAACTGCTGAGTTTTTAAAGAGTGGTATTCATGAAATAATACATAATCAATCAACATGCTAACAATAGCCTATTACGAAGATAATGGAATTTAAGTAAACAAACCAACCACAATGATTTCCAAGAATAAAACGTTACGGATTTTTATGTTTTGTTTGAATTTTTAATGCTTTTGTTTTCAGTTTTGTTATATTTCAGTTTCCAGTGTGGATTTGTTTGTCTCAGTTCAGCTTTTGTTGTTTCAAGTGTCAAGTTTGACTTTTTATTTATTTCAGTATTAGTTTTTGTTTCCCTTTTGTTATTTGTTATTTGAGACACTTTGTAAAGCCAAGTAGCTCACAATCATGTGGACATATTCTCAAGCCTCCTTGCTTTATGAACTGGTAGTTCTAACTAAAATGAGCATATTTAAATTATAAACCATATTTGTTGGGATATTTTTGAGAAAATGTACATGCATAAATTAGACTCTTAAATAAATTAGACATGCATTTTTATTGTGCTGTTTATAATTGTCTGTTGTCTTTTTAAAATCTAGATATTTAATACTACATTTTAATTAGATTAATTACCAAAAAACATCCATTATGCACCTCATGCTGAGGAGCAGGTACACTCGTTGCTCCGCCCCCACCCTTCCGATTTACGTTGTAGTCATGGAGAATGCGTTCCCTTGTCGTCCAATCAGAAGCAGCGCTGGGGCCATGTGTGTATTGTTTAAACTGCTCAAATCAGCCAGAGTTTTCAGACCGAAAAAACTTCCAGCACCGAGTCATGGCGGCCACAGTGTCAGTTAATACAGCTGCCAAAGATGAAAACACAGACTCGGGAAACAGTTTGGCTTCTCGTCCGCTTAATGAAAAATACGACCCCGCCGTGGACCAAGAAAACTGGATTCCCGGGGATCGCCGGTACCCCGAACTCGTGCAGAACGAAGAGGACGCGACGCCCGGACGCGAGTGTCAGCGAAAGGTCGACGAGGACTTGACATCACTGAGCCCCGAAGAGATCGAGAGCCGCTTGGAGAGAACTCGACGGGAGTTTTACAACAGGAGGAAAATTATTATAAAAAACTTGCCCTCTGACGTTAGCAATCAGGTATGAGTAGAAAGTTTTAGGGGGTGAGGGTTTAATTGTTGGTTGGTTGATTGATTGATGCTACCCTGTGGCTAACGCTAGCCTAGCTCCGTTATACCTGCCATGCTATCAATGTTAGCTTCACAGGCATTTAACTTATTAGCTTCACCTTTTATTTAGTTTTCTGTGTACTACATCTGCTAGTGGTTTAAAAGCCAAAACGCACAGATTATTGGTAATTAAAAACGATGCAAACAGTTCTATAACTGGTTTGAGTTTGTTTGTTAACTAACATGGCTCGCGTTTACTGACAAGTGGTCAAATAATCAATCATGGTCATTTGTGGTCTGTGTGACCCACCAGGCCGCTTTGCATTCGTGGTTGAATTTTACCATTTGGCCCGCCGAGCCAAACTGTGGTTCATAACCGGTATATGCGGGTTACATATGCAGTGAAGGTGGGTCATAAGTCCATTTGTTATTAACTCTGTCTGTAATTAACTCTTGATGCTACTTTTTTTTTTTCTTTTTTGGAACGTGCCTGACTCATGGGGAGCGGTGGGCCTGCGGGCGGTACCATTGTTCACAGAGGGGGGGCTGGGGCAGTAGTGGGAGTTCGAGATGTCAGTTTCTCTATAACAAAAGGTGGAAGGCGTGGGGACAAAACGTTTCAGAAAATGCTAGGCAGCATCGCCATTTGTGTGAATAGGCAAAAGCTGGGCAGAACAATTTTTCCTACAACAATGAGGGAGTCATTCACCTCTCATCCCCCACCCCCCAGTGTATATCAACGAGCTAATTGGCTGAGAGGGGGTTGATTGAAATCTTCAATTAACCAACGACCTCCTAAAGTCAAATGTTATTTACACATTTAAACACCTGCAGTTAATCATTGTCTCTTTCTTTTTACAGGAGGTCCATGAGCTCTTGGGCAGCTATGATCTGAAGTACTGCTTTGTTGACAAGTACAAAGGCACAGGTAGGTCTAACTGCTCAACCATGTTGGACTGAGCAAGGCAATTTGGCAAGTTTGGCGTCTGCAAGTTGGAGGAGGTGGGGATCAGGATGGATCTGCTCTATTACGCCCCTTTAAAATTTAATCTGACAGCGAACTCTGTAGCAAACAAAAGTAAATCGGGCTCTCCAGATTTGGAGCATGCTTAGTTAATGACTTTCAATGGACATACTGAACATGAAAACGGGTTCGGGAGAAAGCAGCCAGACCTCAATTAAAGACTTTGTTTTCACGGTGTGCCTTCTCTTGCACTTATCATTATCACACAGTCGCAGATCTCTCTTTTTGGCGACTGTTGATGCTCGCTTGTCGTGGTGTCACGTTACATTGTCAGTTCAAGTGCGATAAGATCGATGGGCTCTCTGTGTATCTGTGTATGCGTTACCTCACATGCCCCTCGGTGTGATCTGCCATCTTGTCCAGCTAGAGTTGCTTGTTTTTAAATGTATAAAATGTAAAATATCAGATTAGAATATAAATAATTAAATATCTATGCATTCTTGCAGTAATATTTCACTAGAAAATGGGTGATGATCATGATAATAGGCCAGAAAATTGTGTGAGGCAGATGGTATTTTCAGGGTATGCCTGGTATCCAGCAAGCTGATATGGAAGAAAACCAGTGACATTTAGATGGCGCTTTTTTTAACAATATAGAGTTGGCTGCCAAACTAACTTCTTACTTTTTTTTTTTTTCCTCCCCTTCTTATGGCTTTCAGACAAAACTGGATAACTTTTTCACGCCTTATGTTTCTTTTTCATAACATGGGTAACAAGATGTTGATTTCATTCTTGCTGGACTGACAGGCATTGTAGTTTAAACAAGGGGTGAAGTTACACCAACACAAAGGATTCTGTGTGCTGATATTGTGCCACCAGAACTGTTTTAACAGCCTTGCTAGAGGCAAAAACGTCACAGGCAGGGTTTGCTCCCTGACACCTGCTGAGTACAAATAAATCTGACTTTATGCCACCTGAACAATGTCATTCCCTTGCCTTACACCAATTTGTTTCTCTCTTCTGTTTCCTTTCCCGTGTTACTCAAAGCATTTGTGACCCTACTTAATGGTGAACAAGCACAAAGTGCCATCAAAGAGTTCCACCAGCATGTGTTGCGGGACCGGGAGATCTCTGTGCAGCTGCAGCCGACAGATGCTCTGCTGTGCATCGCCAACCTGCCCCGCGCATTCACGCAGCAGCAGTTTGAGGAACTGGTGCGCCCCTTCGGCAACCTGGAGCGTTGCTTCCTGGTGTACAGTGCCACCTCGGGGCATTCCAAGGGCTACGGTTTTGTGGAGTACATGAAGAAGGACTCTGCGGCCAGGGCCAAGTCGGAGCTCCTGGGGAAGCAGCTGGGCTCCCGTATGCTTTACGTCCACTGGACTGAGGTGGGCTCCCTCACATATCCACTGCTGCACTCCAAATGCCTGTGCGTGGACCGCCTGCCTCAGAGCCTGCTGACAGCCCAAGACCTCCGCAGTGCCCTGGCTGACACCCACACGCCAGTTTTCTGCCAGGTCAGATTTTTACTGCACACAAGCCCAATACTTCAAGTGAATGATTTCAGAAGTCTACAGCATACTGATTGCACACAGCAGCGATCATTAACTTTTTTGTCATTTCTTTGTGTGGCTATTGTTTTATACAGCAAATGCCCACATTAATAAAAGTTGAGTGCTTTAAAAGCTGCTAAAATCCATCACAAAGTTGTAAAATTGTCCCTGAAGGTGTGCAAAATGACTGCACTACTGAGTCACTGTGAAACTGCAATCCATATTTGATCTTTCACCTTTACCCCAGTTTTCCTGTGGCCACTCAAAGTTACTATAGCAATAGCAACTGTTGGTTTCTATGGTGATGACCACCTGACACCCCCAGGTGGTGTCATTCAGCAGGTTTTTTCTGGAATGGGAGAGAGCTGTGTCCTTTTGAGCAGGACAGTCGTAGTTTTCTGTTGTTTCCAGATTGAACAGTCATAATAATTAGGAGCCTTATGATGGTTTTAATAGGAAACTGTGATATCACTGCAGCTTTATCAAATTCATAAAACCAGACGGTTGCATCATGGTAAGAGCGGAGTACCACTAAAAACAACACAAAGCCATATATAGTGATTGAGGTGGTGATTAAAGGGCCTTAAAAGGTAATTAAACACTTTAAGAAACAGATTTTGATCTGGGACTTTAGAGATGCAAATTTCAGTGGGTTATTTGAAATTTGCCAAACCATAAATGAAAGCAAAGGGTGCTGACAAATAGTAGCATTCCTAATCAAAATTCACTGAGTGAAGTGACCCATAAGTATCCAGGTGGCAGCCATAGTAAGTGCTTTTTGAGGAGTCTTAGTACTCCAAAAATTTCCAGAGTGCTTCCTTCTTATGTCTTTTCTTGCCACCTTTTAGAATAGGATACACTGAAACTTCCTTTATGAAAGGAAAGGAGGCAACACCATCCCCCAATGAGAACTTTGATGAAAACAATCAACAGGAGTGTCACCTGGTGCAGATACTATAAAATGTTAATTAGAAAAGGGTTTTCCATTTCGTGTCATATCGTGCTAATTTGTTCCTAACTAAGAGACTCTTAAACCAGCAGGTGAACTACAAACATCACACTGCTATGATAAAACTCTTGTATATAGATTTTAAAAAGGCTAAATAAATCAGGATTGAGGGTAATGTTAAAATAATAATCGTGAGCTGTGTAGAAGCTTCACCCCAATTCAGTTTGTGTTGCTTCTATTTTTCTTTATCAATTCACCTTGATCTTTCCTTGACCTAATGATATTTTCCATCCAGGCCTGGGGAAATTATGTAGATTGTTTCAGCTCAGCAGCAGCCTGAGACACAATTTTGGTGCTGTAGCCATCTTGACAGTTATTTGAAGCTCCTATCTTAATGAATGGGGAAAGATCCATAACTTTTGGTTGAGTGCTCACCAGGTATATATAAAATTGCTGCTTTTTTTTTTTTTTCCTTATTATTTATATGAACATGTTCAAGATTTGCCATTCTAATTCACTACATGGAAACAGTTGGACACGCAATCTTTACGTTTTTGCTACAATAACAAACAAAACTGAGTAGCGATATCTGCCACTACACGGTTGCATGTTTGGCATGTAGCACTTCTCACGTAAATCTGAGCTCAGAATTCACCAAATGCTGCGATGGGTGTTTTGTGAAGCAAGTCTTGCCCCTCAGTAGCAGCCTCCAACACCACCAGGCAGTTTTTTTTTTTTTTTTTTTTAAACAAGTGAGTTTCAGCAGTCACCAGGATGTAAAAGTTGCATATGTAGAGTCACCACTGCTACCTCGAACATTTAAATTCTGTCAACTTTTCCTGAAAATTAGGTTTTAAAGAGCTTATACTACTGCTGTTGCAGAATTCTGAGTGAGTGCTGTTTCTCTCTGTGGTAATCCTGAGTTTTTATTAACTATAAATTCCATGAGATTTTTTTTTTTTCCCCATCTTTCTCCAAATTTGTGCTAAAATATGTGAACACTGAGGGTGTAAGTGAAAACCACTTGGCTTCCACTCTGTGTGTGTGCGCGCATCTTATTCATTGGCTGCAGGGTTTTTTGGGTTTTTTGTTTTTCTCTATATGCTTGAAAAATTGCTTTTTTTTTTTTGGGTCCTCAATTTTTCTCTCCACAGTTGGCTCAGGGACAAGATGGAAGTTTCCGGCGTTTTGCAGTGCTGGAGTTTGCCACTGCAGAGATGGCCGAGGAAGCACAGCGACTCACAGATGGCAGACTGCTGGGTGGGACACATATCAGGGTGTCCTTCTGTGCCCCGGGTCCTCCTGGAAGAAGCATGTTGGCTGCTCTGATTGCTGCACAAACCATGGTACTGTATTCCAATCTACAGTCTTTGCTTGAGCCCTTAAGGCATAACATTGCTGCCTTTGAGTTTGTGCTGTAGTTAAAATTACGTTACTGGACACTACTTGGAAGCATTGCCGTTATATAACTCTCACAGAGGAGCTGGCTCATCACGTGATTTCAGATTAATCGAAAAAAATTTTGGTTATTTGTTGGTCTTGTTCTGAGTCTTTGCTTTGTGTCCTTCCTCTCAAGGCTGTAAACAGGGGTAAAGGACTCCTCCCTGATCCGACAGCCATGCAGATACTCACAGGCCTCAGCAACCCCGCCGCCCTCAAGATGCTGCTCAACCCACTGACACAGGGACATAAACAAGGTGAGGAGCCGTGAGCTGCTTTTAATCTGTTTTATTGCTATTATTCGTTCTCCTGCGGTGGATCTTAATCTTTGTCTATGCGCAGGCCTCCTCGGTGCGGCCCCCGCCATACCGCCACTGCTTGCCAACCCCGCTCTCACGGCCGCCCTGCTCCAGCTGCTCCTTCAGAACCAGGCCAAGGCTCAGCAGGTACCGCTGCCTTTTCCATCTTTGCTCCGTCATGTTCTTCCCTGCTTTTGCTTCCTGCCCGTTTTTGATTCATCCTCTCCTACTCACAGACTTTGTTCCCCACTCTGTTCTGTCCCTCTTTACCATTAGCAAGCCCTTCTGGGAAATCCTCTTCTGTGGGCTCAGGTGCTACACAATAAAGAAAACCCTCTAGTGCCTTGTGTGAGTGATAACGGTTTTTATGGTTGGCCATCAGTGTGTGTGTGAGTTGGAGCTGAAGTTAGATGGATTCTGGCCCTTTCTTCTTTTTATGTGAATGCTGATAGAAAACCTATTGCCTTGGTGGGTAAGCTCTTGCTAGGAAAGTGAGGGGTTTTTTTTGTGCGTGTATGTGTGGAGTGTTCCTTCGAGTGGTGCTGAGTAATGCGGTAGATGTACTATTATGCTGTATGCCAGAATTGTAAAGGTACATCCTGTAAGGACATAATTGCATATACAGTAAGTAAACTTGCTGAATGCATGTGTTAAGTTTAGTTGAGCAGTTCTTCGTCACCTTGATGTTGCAGTGCGGCTGAGTGACCCTGTTGTGACTGAACTTTTTTTCTTTTTCTTTTTTTTTCCCTCTTGGTCAGCAGCCAGGACTTATTGGGGAGAATCCTCTGGCCTCTCTGCCTGTCCAGCAGGGAGTCCATCTGCTCGGAGACCTGCCCCAAGGTTTGGCATCAGTCCACTCCAGCCGTGGCTCCTTCAGCCACAGACTGCATGTCTGCTTTTGATGATAAACATCTGCATTGCCATTAGCCTGTCCATCAGGCGTCTTACTCCTTACATTACTTATGTTACCCAAATTAAAACAGAATGCATATCTAATTTCCTCTGAAAAGCTTGAAGGAGAAGATTAAAAATGAAATGTGTGATTGTCATTTACGCTGAAGTCTCTAATCACCATAGGTGGTATTGTCCCTGGACTGGCTCTTCAGACAGATCCTCTACCTCCCTTGAAGCCAATGCCACGTGGCAGAACTCTTTCAAGGGATCAGGAGTCCCCCACGTCGGCTTGTCCCTTCCCCCAGACCTCCTCTCCGACCCTGCCGGGGATCTCTATACCCCTGCTGGGTGGCATGATCGGGGCAGATGGCCTCACAGCACAAGGGGTGAGTTCCCAAGTAATTGCCTTTTTAAAATGCCTTCAGTCCTTCAACTGCTTTTTTT